>NW_024467421.1:0-141414 GCF_001561935.1 Penicillium griseofulvum
TAAAAAAAAAAAAAAATAGGAGAAAAAAAAAAAAAAAAAAAAAGCGAACCCCGAAAAAAACCACCAAGCCTGTTTTGATTAGGCTGTCATCGATATGGTTGTTCACAAGCATCTCGAACGGTTTGGAGTTGTCAGGGCTCTCTGCCACTAAACCGAACCGACGACTAGCGCCTTCTGCCCTGCAGGGGCGTGCGTGGCCCTAAGCGCCAGGGATGTGAGGCCCCCACGACCACAGTGGCGGTGAGTGAGAAGGTATATGAGTGGTGGTTGGAGGGCTATGAGTGTGTTTGTAATGATGCTCTGCTGCCTAGAGATACATAGCCACATAACAATTGTCTTTTTTCTTTTTTTCATATTTAATGACAAAGATGTAAAATATCACTTTATAAGACAGAAAATAGTTGAACCGTCTAGAATGGATTTCCAAAAGAGGTCGAATGAGTCACTGGGTCCCTGATGTTGATTGCTCTGTCCCTAGCATGTACATTAATGAAGTGGATATTCTCAACACTCTTTCTTCACAGACAGACAAAGACTAAGAAATGTTTCTGTGTCTCAATTTCGGGCGTTTTTCAATACTGCCACATGTAGAACTAGGATCTGAGAACCATGCCTAGTGAATCCGGTGCTGACTCCACAAAGCCATTCTTCGAGTACAGTCTCCGTCCAGCCTCATCCGCCAGTAATGAAATGTAGGGATTGCCATCTGAAGGGGCCTTCTTGTAAATTTCCTGTACTAGGGCCTTCAAGATCACATCTCCAAGACCTTTCCTCTGGTGGTCCGGATGGACGGCCATATCGACGATATGGAAATACCAGCCGCCATCTCCAATAATCCTCCCCATGCCAATGGGTTGTGGATCGTCGTTGAAGGCGTTAAACATAATATAGCATCCAAACCAGCTTCCCGAGGGGACAGCAGCCGCCTGTGATGGTGTCTTTGGGGAAAGCTTGGCAGCGGATCGAAGGTGTAGGTATTGAGGGACTGATGGGTAGCCGATGCGAAGACTGTATCCAGTAGGAAGGATATTTGAGCCCATTTTGAAAGAAAGTCAGTATAGAGCCCGATGGAGTGAAAGAGTAGATGTTCACAGAGAACATCTTACTGTGGGGTATTATAGAGAGACTGGATTTAGACTAGCGTATGTCAGACGAGTCAACAACTTAACAGTTAACTACTATATATTCTTTATGCCTTATTTCTATACAAGCAAAAGCGTAATTCCTGCCATGATCGCAAAAAATGCCCCAAGGGAAGACAATGCGATCGTGGTCTCATTCAATGGGTGTTTAAAGGCATAAAACACCCAAGAACCAGCAAACAAGAACCACCAGACTGGAGATGCAGCCCACATAATCCGATCTATGTAGAGAATTAGTAAATTCTCTGAAAAGAGATTCTAAGATATTACCATGCTTAGCCTGCAATCCTAATTCCGGTAAAAACAATAGTAATAGAACGGTCGCTAAAGACAAGGAAGAGGCAGTGGCGACATCTGCAAATATAGTCAGCTCAAACTACGCAGGGAAAATAAGAAAATAGAAAACATACAACCACTGAGAATTGCCGATGGCCTTTTATTCATGACCTCGGATAAATCCTCTTGAACCGTACTATGAATACATAATCCGACATTGTCTCCGAAGATACGCTGGACAGTATCTCGAGAGGCGGGTGTGAGCTGTGAGAACCGGCCGATTTCCCATTTATTGGCATGTTTCTCAGCGACATCGACGGGGACATCATATTTGTTGACGAGGAGTTGGGTGATGTAGGTACGAACTTCTTCTGCGGGCGCAGAGGCCGATGGAAAGGTTGTGACACCTGTCGGTAAAGATTTCTTTTCCATTGAAATAATCATTGATGTACAACATACAGAGTAAAAAGAGACTCCGATATTCTTAATATACTATCTTCCCAGGGCTGTGCCAGGTTATTGTGGGGGCCAAACATGTTAACCACAAACAGCTACATCGGTTTCAGATGTGCGTCATTTGATTTGACGATAGTACGATCAGTTATATGTAGATGGTTTGATGTTTGTGAAGTATTGGCCTTGAGGCCTTGATAATATGTTTATTTACAATATCATCTATAGTATAAAATATACACTATCGACTGGATTATAGCTATCTCGCATTTTACTGGATACGAGCTGTATACCCTTTTTTTTTTTTAATCAGACATATATATAAACATGTAAATATTAATACAATTTCTAATATAAATCTCTAAAAGAATATATATATATATATATATATATATATGCCGTCTAAAACGGGAAGACCGAGAAGTAGGCGTACACCTCACCATGTGCTCATGTGAATGTCATCCTTTTTTTTTAACCCTATAGATATCTAGTGTAGGAATTTTGTTTTAGCAACTGAATAATTTGAACCTGCACCACAAATAACCAACATCATGGCGACCATGGCAGAAACTATTCACCAAAGTCGGAGGACGATGAAGTCAGTATTTGTCCCATGAGTAGAGATGTCCCTGTTGACAAAGCAAAAAAGATCTCGCAACATCGCCCTAGGAAGTATCTTTGGAGTCATCGGTGGTACAGTGTTGATGTTCCGCTTCCTAGCTCCTCAACGAGATAGAATTGTCTCGAATGAAGAGGTAGCCACGTACCGGGGTGGCGACTCTGCTCAAACAGCTCGATCGCCTCGGAAGTGATATCAACTCAAAGAAAGCGTGTAAGGGAAATGCTATCTGAGAAAATGAACCATACCAGAAATTTAGCAGTGAAATCATATTGAACTTCTACCATTCAATTAAGGGGTACATGGACTCCGAAAATTCATTCTTATAAATATGAGTCTGTCTAGGAGACAATCCTGGAATAGCTTCAGCAGTGACGAGATAGCTTGAAAAGGCATATAAAAAAGTGGATCTCTGAATAGCTTCATAATTACCTCATTTGGTTGAGAAGGATCCAGCAAATCAAATCACTAGAATAGTAAAAAAAAAAGCAAGGTGAACAGGAAGTTAAGGACCAGACATGTCAGAGGATGGCATGTACTCATGTATGGACTGAATATTGAACCTTGAAGCCGTTATGTACTCCGAATGAGATGGTATCTGGTATCAAAACAAAAAGCCCACGCGCCAAATCAAAAGCAGATATCCGGAAAACAAATGAACCACCCAGTCAATTTACAGAATTTTTGTTTACATGGTGTTACCCCCAAATTGCAGATACAACAGTCAGGTAGATGGCAGGGTATCATTGGGTCCATCCCCTTTGAATGGGCTTCCACCACTGCCAGCCCGGCTTCCGGGTGAATTGATACTCTTCTTCTTCGAGTCTTTCTTGTCACGCTTCTTTTTCTCACGTGTACCCCCCCGGGATTCATCGGGTCGGCTTGGACTGCGACTAGACTCGCTGCGACGGAGATCTTTGAATTCCTTTATCACCTCACGGAATCCTTCTTCGATGTTATTCATGCGAGCTAGAACCAATTTGCTAAGCATGTCTTGGGTTTGGGTTGGGGCTTCACGACGATGGACAGGTGGGGCAAACCCTAGTTGAGTCTGGAAACTAGACGGAAGGGCACCGGTGAAGCCACCCGCCACGGCCCTGTTATCGCCTAGATCAGATCCCAGATCGAAGAGAAGGGCCGATCGAGGCCGTGTCCCTGTGGGTCGACTAGAGAGGTAGATACTGTCGACTTCGGGAACAGACATATGATTTAGTCCAATCGGAGGATTTCGAGGACGAGACGTGTCTACAATGTGACGCTTCATGGTACCCTGGTCTACCGAGGTAGAGATGCCAGGGCGTGATTCTTCATCGGAGGAATCGGCATCTGGCCGTGGAGGTGTGTCCCGGCCTTCCGTCTCTTCATTCGGAGATCCACCCGGGTTGTACAGCATGGTGACCCCGGACGCATTCCGCGTATGCCTGACACGACGTGTAGGGCTGCTGCGACGCGAGATAATTCTTGCTGTAGATGGGCGAGAGCTGTAGAACTTGGGGGAGGGCTTCTCTGCACCGCCCACCGAGTTAGACGATGCCTTGTCCGTGGACCCCTGGCCCGAGTGTTTGTCATCGTTTGAGTCACCATTATGACTGGTAAGTTCATCATCGCCCTCCATATCTGTATGATGGGAGAGTTGTCGTTTCTGAGTGGGCGAGATAGAGGGTCTTGTGCGCCGAGGCCGAATGGCTGGGCTTGCAACGCAGCTTGTTCGGTCCTCAGGATTCGAAGCAACTGATCGGGTCGTTTCCGTGAAATTTCGAGGTGGGTTGGCCAACCTAGCGCGGAATGGAGGGTTAGGTCGTTTCGGGTGCATCTCATGTTGGTCCACAACCAGCGAATCTCCATCATCGGGACCATTGGCTGGCCCAGAGCCAATCTCCTGCATCCAGTCTTTGATGACGTTATTGGTGCGGCGTTCATGCACAGTACTCGGTGGCCCTCGAATTCGATCATCACTGTATGGGCGTCGAAATACCTCCTCCAACGCTCGATCCTTCTGGTACGTTGCCACAGAGGGCTCCCGCCTTAAAACCGATGCCCGGGTGCTGAAGCCACGGAATCGACTGGGCCGATGTGGGGTTTCATTCGGCGAGGTAGGTTCAATTAGATCCATTGGCTGAATGACTCGAGAACTGAGGATTGTCTTCTCATAGAGGCATATTGTGAACAGTATGGGTAAGTGGGTTATCTTTATGATGGTCCGGTTGAGCCGAATGAATTCACGGAACGGCATCAGGTATCGGAATGGTGTCACTAGCCAGGCAATGACGTTCGTCGGAGCCACATAGGAGAATAAAGCATCGGACTTGACCATCGAGATGGTGTTGACAGCGAACAAGAACTGATGTTCTTGGTTTGCGTTCTGGACAATTCTCATGAAGGAGTTGGTCAGAACCGTGATCAAGATAGTGACGACAACAAAATGACAGATGAATAGGAAGACCGTCAGGATCGTTTTCCCTAAAAAGTCATATTCATCCCACATTGCCCATGCTGTTGGCGTAAATCCCATCAGCATCTGGAACAACCCATAAGCCACCACTTTGGGGGATTTGTTATCTCCAAAGTTCAAGAAAGCGACAAAAAAGCCAGAGCAGGAAATGACAATGAGAACGAACACGGCAATCAGATCCGATGCCATTATTCGGAAAGCAATGAGTAGCTGGGAGAAGTAGCGATAATGATCCAATATGGAAAACAACCTCGGAAATAGCAAGGGGGCAGTGGCGGTGAGAACATCGAACTGCAATGAATTAGCATATATCGCAGGTTTAAGCACCTTCGTAAAGATAGTAAGATTTACCGCTTGATCGGCGATGAATTGACTTCTGGGGTAGGTCAGGAATGTCCCGTATATCCTCAAGCAATAGTATGCGAAGAGCAATAGTAGAATTCCGACGTCGAACAGATTCCAAAAGCTCATCAGATAAAGACTGAAGCCTTGCTCATTGAACCCAACAACCTCATCAAGCATGAATCCGGCACTCCAAAACCAGAATACAATCTCAAGGGATGTGACCCTGCGGCTGCGCTGTTCCAGAACAGCCAAGAACAGTCCCAAGAGTACTGCATATGATAGAGTGGAAAGAAACTGTCGATAGCGTGGCACCCTCAGCCGTGATAGTTTGAATAAAGACGCGTCCCGGGGGTTGTAGATTGTCACTGATCGCCGAAGTGTTTTATTGCTCGAGTCGATTGCAATGTTCCCATTGTGATCCATTGCCGCCCCATAATCCAGGTCTCTATCTTGGCTGTTTATAGGACGATGGAGATTGTCAGCGGCAGAGTGGAAGACAACCGTCCCCGCCCAGATCGCCTCCAATTGTTGGACCACGACAGGATGGGCCAAGAACCGCTTGGCCTGTGAGCGAATGGCAACCTCCAAGCATGAGACACGGGCAGCAACTACCCGTTTCCGCTGGGGACCCGTGACCAATACCGTGGATTGATCTTGGCCCTGAAGTGGATAGAACTCGTAGGACAGTGCATCAATCAATTCTCGGGTCGAGTATTCCCGCAATAATTTTATTGCTAACAGTTCACTAACCATTGCCCGTGTTTGATTTGCCCCGCTGTTCCCTGGACTTAGGTGTATTTCTCTCTCGAATTGCAAACAATTGGCCATTAATGCATAGAGGGTCGCTCGCGAAAAGTGGGCCGACATGATCTTCTGCAGGATTGGTTTGATCAGGAACTGGGAGACCTGCGGCGAGCGTAATTGGTCCCATGTTAGGGTAGTTTCGCAACGGGAGGCGATCAAGGGACGGATAGCGTGGGTTATGTTGTAAACAGGGAGCGCATCTAATCACTGTTGGTCAATTGTCCATGGTACACATCGTACCCTAGAGATGTTTTCGTACCCAGATGTGAGGCAGAGAACATAGGTAGTAGAGGTGTAGATTCAAATGGTTGATCGTCTTCCTCTTCTTCATCCTCCCAGTCCTGGTCCATATCCCTTTCATTGATTCCTTGAAGCTCTGGGGCATCATCGCTGCTTTCATCGGCTCGGACGCGTCGCGGGTCATGTGCGCGAAACCACGGGGAGGGAGTTGAGAATGGAAACTGCTCGGTTTGCCCTCGCTGCAGTTTTGGACGAAGCAGCGAGGTGAACATTTTGAGAAAATGTGAATCTAATTCAGCATAACCGAGGTTCCAAGGTTGATTGGAAGGTAGGGATGTTTAGAGCATTGTGGAGTCGAACGCGAACGCGAGAAAATGAAAATAGAGCAAAAGAGCAGAAGAGCAGAAGAGCAGAGTAAAAGAGTTAAAGTAAAGCAATAAATTCAAGGTTTGTCAAAGTAAAAGGTTTAAGTCCAAGCGCGATTAATTTAGTCCAAAGATCCTATACGTTGGGGGAGATCTTAAGCTCCCACTATGGTCAACCCCCCACGTCATTGTACTTTTTTCCCCCCCTGGAGGTTTAAGGCTTAATTATTTTTATACTTAACCTACTATATAGTGTGATATACTCTTTATACTCCGTACTTCGTACTCGTTATATTCTTGATATTCTTCATGTTTATAGATATTATTTAAATTTAACTATTATATCTTATATCTATTGAAAAATTTTTTTTTCACTGTCTCAACAATATGCAGAGATGTAGAGAATATACAGAATGCCCGACATGTACATATAACAGATCAGAAAAGATTCGCCACATATGTGTGACATGAAAAAAAAAGGCTAATTGTATTATACCTTTATAGAAGCAGTTTACTCCGTAACTATATAATACCTATATCAGATTTATACGGAATACCCCGTATATAAATATGTGGTACTCCGGACCACAGCAATATACGATCCCGTTATCGGCCCACTGCCCGTGCGTTGCATCATATGCAGTAAATACCTGCATGTATAAAGAGAAGGGGGATTGATAGAGTAAGTTAGTCATAGATGAATTTCAGTCATTGACAATGTATTCGATTGTAATTTATCTTGGTATTCAAAAAATATTTATAAAAATTGTATAATACAATAAGCTAATAAATTTAAAAGATCGGAAAATCTCTGCGGTGAAACCGATTGACCGAAAACAGGAAAAGTGGGGAACACTGAAAAAGCTTTTGAAAATATTTTCTGCCGAACTCGCTTTTCCTCTCTTCCTCCTCCACCAGCTGGTTGCAGCAACTCATTATCTCTTCTTTACTCTTTGTTATATCTATACTCCCTTTTTTGTCCTTTTGTTCCTTGCCCAAAATAAACCCCCAATTCGCAGATGAACTAGAGTTACCTGCTTGAACTCAGATCGTCCTCGAGAGGACTTGTTCCCTCACATCTCCAATTCCTCATGTCTCAGCCTGTCAATCTTTTGGAGCCAGTTCTGCCCACCAGTCCACATCTAGGTGGTGCAGTTGGTTACCCGGAAACTCTGCCCAACATGGCTTCTGTCAAAGGAGTGATCAAGCCAGCATGCATCCCAGTTCGGGGTGGCTCAGACCGTTTGGTTTCCCTCGAACTCGCAGATGGCACTGTTTACCAAGGTTACAACTTTGGTGCTGAGAAGAGCGTCTCGGGTGAATTGGTCTTCCAGACTGGTATGGTCGGTTATCCCGAGTCCATCACCGACCCTTCATACCGCGGCCAGATCCTGGTTGTTACTTTCCCACTCGTGGGTAACTACGGTGTTCCTTCACATGATGAGATGTGTGAGCTTCTGAAGGACTTGCCCAAGCACTTCGAGTCCAGCCAGATTCACATTGCAGCCCTGGTGGTGGCATCCTATGCCGGCGAGGACTTCTCGCACTTCTTGGCCAAGTCCTCTCTGGGCGATTGGCTCAAGTCCGAAGGCATTCCGGCCATGCACGGTGTCGACACTCGTGCTTTGACCAAGCACCTTCGTCAGACCGGTAGTATGCTGGGCCGCATGCTGCTCCAAAAGTCCGGCGCCAGCCCCGAGGTTGCTGGTACCACCGGTGCCGATTGGAAGTCATACTTCGAGGAGACTGAATGGGTGGACCCAAACACAAAGAACCTCGTCGCTGAGGGTGAGTGATCTATTAAGCTGATGCAGTGAAAAAGCAAAGGACTTGGTTTCTGACAGTTTTCTTTTCTTATAGTCTCAATTCGCGAACCCCGTCTATTCACACCTCCCGCCGATGTCGCCCTGAAACACCCTTCGGGTCGTGGAGTCCGCGTCCTGTGCTTGGATGTTGGTATGAAGTACAACCAGCTGCGTTGCTTGCTTGCCCGCGGTGTGGAGGTTTTGGTTGTGCCATGGGACTACGATTTCCCCACCCTTGCTGGAAAGGATTTCGACGGTCTGTTCGTGTCGAACGGTCCTGGTGATCCCGCGACACTGACCGTTACCACGAAGAACCTGGCCAAGATGTTCGAAGATGCCCGTACTCCCGTCTTTGGTATCTGTCTCGGTCACCAGTTGATTGCTCGCGCTGTCGGCGCCCAGACTACCAAGATGAAGTTCGGTAACCGCGGTCACAACATCCCCTGCACAAGCATGCTCTCTGGCAAGTGCCACATCACTTCTCAGAACCACGGTTATGCTGTCGATTCCAGCAGCCTCCAGAACGGATGGGAGGAGCTGTTCGTCAACGCCAATGACGGCAGTAACGAGGGTATCCGTCACACCAGCCGCCCCTTCTTCAGTGTTCAATTCCACCCCGAGAGCACACCCGGCCCCCGCGATACCGAGTATCTGTTTGATGTGTTCATCAACACCATCCAGTCTACCATTGCCTCCCCCGAGGCTCTTAACCTGCCCGTCTCTTTCCCCGGTGGCACCAAGGCGGAGAATGTCTTGGCTGCCCCCAAGG
The DNA here is from genome assembly GCF_001561935.1 of Penicillium griseofulvum. NCBI lineage: Eukaryota > Fungi > Ascomycota > Eurotiomycetes > Eurotiales > Aspergillaceae > Penicillium > Penicillium griseofulvum. The sequence continues at coordinate 9,271 of NW_024467421.1, forward strand.
TCTCGGTCAAGAAGGTTCTGGTTCTCGGTTCCGGTGGTCTTAGCATTGGTCAGGCTGGAGAGTTCGATTACTCTGGTAGTCAAGCCATCAAGGCTTTGAAGGAAGAGGGTATCTATACCATTCTCATCAACCCCAACATTGCCACCATTCAGACCTCCAAGGGTCTGGCTGACAAGGTTTACTTCCTGCCCGTCAACGCCGATTTCGTCCGCAAGGTCATCAAGCACGAGCGTCCCGATGCCATCTACGTCACTTTCGGTGGCCAGACTGCCCTTTCGGTCGGTATCCAGCTCAAGGATGAGTTCGAGGCGCTCGGCGTCAAGGTTCTCGGTACCCCTATTGATACTATCATTACCACCGAGGATCGTGAGCTGTTCGCTCGCAGCATGGATTCCATCAACGAGAAGTGCGCTAAGTCTGCTTCTGCTTCCACTATCGAGGAGTCCCTGCGCGTTGTCGAGGACATCGGTTTCCCTGTCATTGTTCGTGCCGCCTACGCTCTTGGTGGTCTAGGTAGTGGCTTCGCAGAGAACATGGATCAGCTGAAGGATCTCTGCACCAAGGCTCTGGCCGTCAGCCCCCAGGTTCTGATTGAACGCAGTATGAAGGGCTGGAAGGAGATTGAGTACGAGGTTGTTCGTGATGCCCAGGACAACTGTATCACTGTCTGCAACATGGAGAACTTCGATCCCCTTGGTATTCACACCGGTGACTCCATTGTCGTTGCTCCTTCCCAGACCCTCTCCGACGAGGACTACAATATGCTACGAACCACCGCAGTCAACGTCATTCGTCACCTCGGCGTTGTCGGTGAATGTAACATTCAATATGCCCTTAACCCCTTCTCGAAGGAGTACTGCATTATTGAAGTCAACGCTCGTCTGTCTCGATCCTCCGCCCTAGCTTCTAAGGCTACCGGATACCCTCTTGCCTTCATCGCTGCCAAGTTGGGTCTTGGTATCCCCCTGAACGAGATTAAGAACTCGGTCACCCAGTCCACTTGCGCCTGCTTCGAACCCTCGCTTGACTACTGCGTGGTCAAGATCCCTCGTTGGGATCTGAAGAAGTTCACTCGCGTCTCTACTCAGCTTGGTTCTTCCATGAAGAGTGTCGGTGAAGTTATGAGCATTGGCCGCACCTTCGAGGAAGCTATTCAGAAGGCCATTCGCATGGTTGATTTCCACAACCTTGGTTTCAACGAGTCCGATGCTCTCATGTCCATCAAGGGCGAGCTCCAGACTCCCTCTGACCAGCGTCTGTTTGCCATTGCCAACGCCATGGCCGCCGGTTACACCGTTGATGATATCTGGAAGCTCACCAGCATTGACAAGTGGTTCCTCACCCGTCTTAAGGGCCTCAGCGACTTCGGCAAGTCCATCTCCGCCTTCAATGCCACCTCCGTGCCTATGCCTATGATCCGCCAAGCCAAGCAGCTCGGTTTCTGCGATCGCCAGCTCGCCAACTTCCTGGACTCTAACGAGCTCGCTGTGCGCCGCATGCGTGTTGAGGCTGGTATCACCCCTATTGTCAAGCAGATTGATACCGTCGCCGCCGAGTTCCCAGCCTTCACCAATTACCTCTACCTTACCTACAATGCCTCCCAGCATGATCTGTCTTTCGACGATCACGGTATTATGGTTCTGGGCTCTGGTGTCTACCGTATCGGTTCCTCGGTCGAATTCGATTGGTGTTCCGTGCGTACCATTCGCACGCTCCGCGAGCAAGGCAATAAGACTATCATGGTCAACTACAACCCGGAGACTGTTAGTACCGATTACGATGAGGCTGACCGTCTCTACTTCGAGAACATCAACCTGGAGACTGTTCTGGACATCTACCAGCTGGAGACCTCCAGCGGTGTGATCATGTCTATGGGTGGTCAGACCCCTAACAACATCGCTCTACCCCTTCACCGTCTCAATGTTAACATTTTGGGTACCTCTCCCGAGATGATTGACGGTGCCGAGAACCGTTACAAGTTCTCCCGCATGTTGGATCGTATCGAGGTTGATCAGCCCGCCTGGAAGGAACTGACTAGCATTGACGAGGCCCGCGATTTCTGTGAGAAGGTCGGCTACCCCGTGCTGGTCCGTCCCTCATACGTGCTCTCTGGTGCTGCTATGAACACTGTCTACTCCGAGCACGATCTGGCCAGCTACCTGAACCAGGCTGTCGATGTCTCTCGTGAGCACCCTGTTGTTATCACCAAGTACATTGAAAATGCCAAGGAAATCGAGATGGACGCTGTCGCCCGCAACGGTGTTATGGTTGGCCACTTCATCTCTGAGCACGTTGAAAACGCCGGTGTTCACTCTGGTGACGCTACTCTGATCTTGCCCCCCCAGGATCTGAGCCCGGAGACCGTCCGTCGCATTGAAGAGGCTACCCGGAAGATTGGTAATGCCCTGAACGTTACTGGTCCTTACAACATTCAGTTCATTGCCAAGGATAACGACATCAAGGTCATTGAGTGCAACGTTCGTGCCTCGCGGTCCTTCCCCTTCGTGTCCAAGGTCATGGGTGTCGACCTGATCGAGATGGCCACCAAGGCCATGATCGGAATTCCATTCCAGGAGTACCCCCCCGTATCGGTCCCCAAGGACTACGTCGGTGTCAAGGTTCCCCAGTTCTCGTTCTCGCGTTTGTCCGGTGCTGACCCCGTCCTCGGCGTCGAAATGGCCTCTACTGGTGAGGTCGCCTCGTTCGGCCGTGACAAGTACGAGGCCTACCTGAAGGCTCTCTTGTCCACTGGGTTCCGTCTTCCTCGCCGCAACATCCTGTTCTCGATTGGTTCCTACAAGGAGAAGCTTGAGATGCTGCCCTCTATCAAGAAGCTCCACGACCTCGATTACAACCTCTTCGCCACTGCTGGTACCGCTGATTTCCTCAAGGAGAACGGCGTGCCTGTCAAGTACCTTGAGCATCTTCCGGACCACGAGGAGGAGGACATGAAGTCTGAGTACTCTCTTACTCAGCACTTGTCCAACAACCTCATCGATCTGTACATCAACTTGCCGTCCAACAACCGCTTCCGTCGCCCGGCCAACTACATGTCCAAGGGTTACCGTACTCGTCGTATGGCTGTTGACTATCAGACTCCCCTGGTCACTAACGTCAAGAATGCCAAGATCCTGATCGAGGCTATTGCTCGCCACTTCCCTCTGAACATCATTCCTTCGGACTACCAGACCAGCCACCGCACCGTGGTCCTTCCCGGTCTGGTCAACATTGCTGCATTCGTCCCGAATCTCGTTTCCGCTGGTTCTAGCGATTTCGAAACTGTTTCTAAGGCTTCGATTGGAGCTGGTTTCAGCATGATCCGTGTGATGCCGGTCGGTGTTGACAGCTCGGTCACCGAGTCCCGGGACCTGAAGATTGTTCAGCAGAACGCTCACGGCAAGTCGCTGTGCGACTTCAACATCTCTGTTGCTGCCACCGCCACCAACTCGGATCAGATCATTCAGATGGCTGGTGAGGTTGGATCTCTCTTCGTCCCCTTCAATCACCTGTCGGGCAACATCAACAAGGTGGCCACTGTCACCAACCACTTCAGCTCTTGGCCCTCGAGCAAGCCTCTGATCACTGATGCCAAGAGCACCGATCTTGCCTCGATCCTGTTGTTGGCCAGCCTTCACAGCCGTAACATTCACGTCATGAGTGTTACCTCCAAGGAGGATATCAGCCTTATCGCTCTGAGCAAGGAGAAGGGCCTGAAGGTGACCTGCGATGTTTCGATTTACTCCCTCTTCCTCTCGCGCGAGGAATTCCCGGCTTGCAGCTCCCTGCCCACCGCCGAGGACCAGAAGGCTCTGTGGGAACACCTGAGCACCATCGATGTCTTCTCCATTGGCAGCATTCCCTTCCAGGTTGCTGGCAAGGAGGCCACCCCCGAGTCCGGTATCGCTGAGTCTATTCCTCTGCTGTTCACTGCTGTCTCGGAAGGTCGCCTGACCATTGAGGATATCACCGCTCGTCTCTGCGACAACCCCAAGAAGATCTTCGAGCTGCACGACCAGGTCGACAGCTCGCTCGAGATTGAGATCGACCGCCCCTACGTTTTCCAGAACTCCCAGGCCTGGTCTCCGTTCAACGGCAAGACCATGCGCGGCTCCGTCCAGCGTGTCGTTTTCCAGGGCAAGACCGCCTGTCTCGATGGTGAGATTACCAAGGATGCCGTCAAGGGTGCCGACATGTCCAGTCACCGAATCGTCCCCACCTCGCCCGTGCAGAAGCCCATGACCCCCATGGCCCGCCCGGAGAGTTCCCTCTCTAGACATGTTTCTATGTCTGGCACTCCTGGTCGCCGCTTCCGTGCCCTGGACAACGCTGTTCCTGCCATTGGCGAACTTGGTCCTCCCCTTTACGCCCCCTCCTCGCAGCTCTCCCCGTCGCTGGCCGATATGCTCTCCCGCTCTCCTTTCCGTGGAAAGCACATATTGTCTGTGAACCAGTTCTCCCGCGCGGACTTGCACCTGCTCTTCACTGTCGCCCAGGAGATGCGTCTTGGTGTCCAGCGCCACGGTGTCCTTGACCTCCTGAAGGGTCGTGTTCTGACCACCCTCTTCTACGAGCCCTCCACCCGCACCTCGGCTTCGTTCGACGCCGCCATGCAGCGTCTTGGTGGACGTACCATCGCTGTCGCCACTGAGCACTCTTCTACCCAGAAGGGTGAGTCTCTTCAGGACACCATCCGCACCCTCGGATGCTACAGCGATGCTGTTGTCCTGCGTCATCCCGAAGCGAGCAGCACCGAGGTTGCCGCCAAGTACTCCCAGGTTCCCGTCATCAACGGTGGCAACGGCGCCCTTGAGCACCCCACCCAGGCCTTCTTGGACTTGTTCACCATCCGCGAGGAGCTGGGCACTGTCACCGGCTTGACCATCACCTTCACTGGTGATCTCAAGTACGGCCGCCCCGTGCACTCTCTCATCAAGCTGCTCCAGTTCTACGATGTCCGCATCCAGCTTGTCGCCCCCAAGGCCCTCGCCCTTCCCGAGGATGTCCGCCAGCTGATTGTTGCTTCCGGCCAGCTGGTCCTTGAGTCTGAGGAGCTCACTCCTGAGATTGTCGCCAGCTCTGACATCCTGTACTGCACCCGTGTGCAGAAGGAGCGCTTTGCCGACCTCTCCGAGTACGAGCGTCTCAAGAACACCTTTGTCATTGACAACGCCTTGCTCAGGCACGCCAAGGAACACATGGTTGTCATGCACCCCCTCCCTCGCAACGCCGAGATCTCTGAGGAAGTTGACTTCGACCAGCGGGCTGCTTACTTCCGCCAGGTATGTTTTGAATCTCCCCTGATTTCTTTGAACAATATACTAATTTACATTACAGATGCGCTACGGCCTTTACTGCCGCATGGCTCTCCTTGCCCTTGTCTTGGCGCCATGAATATAAAACTCTTTTGCCATTATAATTATGTGGGAAAGGGGATATCCATGGATTCACGCGCGACATGTTTCTTTCCTGTTTTGAAAAGTTCTGTTTTTTTTTTGATACTCCGTAAGCAGCTTAAATCAGCTGTATAGATTAGATGAATCTCCGTTTCATTTGACGGTCCCGTTCAGTGTGTATGTCTATATTTCTTTTTATGTATATTATGTGTGATGTGTGTGTCATGTGTTATGTGTTATGTGTGTGTTTTGCGTGTTTTGCGTGTTTTGCGTGTTTTGCGTGTTTTCCATTTTGGGTCGTTTTGGGGTCATTTGGGGTCATCTTGGATTATTTTGGGTCACTTTGGGGTTATTTTGGGTTATTTTGGGTCATTTTGGGTCAATTGGGGACATTTCCGGACATTTTGGGCGATTATACTTTACTTGGCATCTTTTGGGGCTTGGGCCTGGACTGGTTTTGGGCATTTTTGGCAGTTTTGGCATTTTCATATATACTCTGAACAATCTAATTCACTAATTCATCTGAGACAACTTCTTTTCAAGTTTGGAATACCCAACGAGGATCTTTATCGCCTTGGAATTCTCCCTCGGCATCACCTACATCTCCCATCAAAGGACTTAATCCATGGATTTCTCTCAGACGCTCCTTCTCGGAATTCTCCCGTCGGAGAACCTTCCACAGGACCCCAACAACCACAATGTTGGCAACCAGATATCCCAAGGCAAACCCATGACCCAGGAAATACCGCGGGCTACTCTCGGTGCGGTATAGCTGGGTTCCAAGGACCGCACCCAAATTGCCAATTGATATCTGCATGGCGTTGGCAATGCAGCGTTTAGTCTGGCCAGATACATTATTAGCGGGCCAAGACAGCACAATGGCCACAGCTGGGTAAATGCCTGCCGCAGCGAAGATGGTTCCAACGTAAGACACTCCAGCACGGTGCTGTGAGAGCAGGAGGATATATCCGATACATCCAATAGCGGATGATCCCATGATAAATGGCGCCCGACTGCGAGTCTTCTCAGAAGCAATCGCAACTCCAATGGTCATGAAGAATGCCACCGCATACGGTGGCACGGAAAGTAGCTGGGCCTTTGCCGCTGAGTATCCGAGCTCTTTGATGATTGTTGGAAGGAAGAGAGATAACGTGTATAGTGGCAAAGACATGGTGTGGAATCCAAGTCCATACAGCCAGACCTTGGGGTCTTTGAATGCATCTACTACTGCCGACCAGGTGAATTCCTCATCCCGGGTGGCATCGCTGTCATTTTTCAGACGCAATTGGATGAACTCCCGTTCTTCCTTTGATAGAAACTCGGCTGTTGATGGGTAGTTGTACACCCAGAAATAGGCGATGATTGAAACGACAATGGTCAACAGTCCTTCCTGAATTGAATTGTGAGCATATGTTGCTGTATATCAAGATCACATAGTGGGAACGCACCAGAATGAAGATCCATCTCCAACCATTCAAGTTTCCCACACCTTTCATGTGAGAAATTGCCTAGAACTTCGTCAGTTGTGGTTATCTATCGGGTAAAAAGGAAAACCAACCCAAGCCAAAATACCACCAAAGGCACCTGCCAGCGAAGCTGCACTGAAAAACAGAGCCACGCGATAATGTTGCTCGTTACGCTTATACCACATTGACAGGTAAAACACCACACCGGGGAACAATCCACTCTCTGCAACACCTAGGAAGAATCGTGAAGATAAATAACCAGAGTAATTCTGCACCACTCCTAGGAGTGTAGCAACTACTCCCCAGACAAGAGTGAGAGTCGGAAGCCATATTCTTGGGGTGGTTTTCTTTAAGATGATCTGAACAGAGCTGGTTAGTATATACTCATTTATATTAACAGGCATTGCTCACATTACAAGGGATCTCAAAAAGAACATAGCCGATAAAGTACAGAGTCAGACCTGTAAGGTACTGGTTTCCTGCTATATTATTTGTTTCCCAATTAGCTATTGAATCGATATAGAAGCACACACAACGTACACATATTGATATCGGTGGTCATCCCTTCTAGACGGGCATTTCCCACATTACTACGATCCAAAAAGGAGAGTAAATAGAGTAATGTGAGGGGTGGCAAAAGGCGATAGTCCAATTTCCGTAATAAGGCCTTTTCGTTGATGCCTATACTTGAACTGGTATCGCTCTCGCTCGGTAGATGCTTTTCTGAAGCCATGACTGAATCAGTCTTGAATTGAGGTTATGATATATGTGAAGAGATGAGGGGGAAATAGAAGAAATATAACATATCTCGCACACCATCTATTATTCCCCATGTTCTCTAGAGATAGCGAATAATATTACAGGATTTCTATAAGGCATATAAGAAGAGAATGAGCAATATTGGGGTTGAAATGACGAGATCAGATACCACGTGAAGATCGGCATAGGTCTTAGTTAACATACTATATGTGCATGTAGCCCTGGAGGTTGATATGAAAACTTATAAATTGGTCTCTCAACTGTATATTCGCTCTCTTACTCTTATCATGCTTTATCCGGCCAGTACTTTTGTATAATGACCTTTTTGTTGACCTTCCCCATGGCATTACGCTCGATCCCATCTACAACCTTTAGAACGGTTGGGATCTTATAAGGAGCCATCTCGTCCTTGAGCTCAGCTCGTAGAGTAGGAAGGTCTAATGTAACCTATATCACTGTTAGTTAAAGAAGACAGGTCCGCAAGCACGCAAAACATACCCCTTCTCGGAACTTGACAACTGCTGCAACTCGCTGGCCCCATTCTTGGTCCGCCAATCCAACTACTGCAACTTCTTGAATCGCATGAATGGCCAGCATCTTGCGTTCAACTTCCAATGCGGAAATCTTATATCCACCGGATTTGATCAGGTCAACAGAAGCACGGCCTTGGATGAAGTATGCACCGCTTGAATCGCGTTTAGCAACGTCGCCGGTCCTGAACCATCCATCCGCTGTGAACTCTGAGGCCGTCGCTTCCGGTTTCCGCCAATACTCACAGAAGACATTACTGCCCTTGACCTCAATCATACCGTCTTCATTCACGCCATCCACGATCCGACCGGTTTCTTTTTCAGTCAGTCGGATCTCCACGCCGGGCAATGGCCATCCTACACTGCCATCGATTCGCTTTTGAATCTCCAGCCCACAACTGAGCGCCATGCCGATCTCGGTCATCCCATATCGTTCTAGTAAAACTTGCCCGGTGATTTCGGCGAATTTTTCTTTGATTGGAGTGGGTAGAGCCGCAGATCCACTGACGACCAGCCGTAAAGCACGAGCGCCCGCCCGTGCGGCATCTTCTTGTTCCGTGCCCCGGATATGAGCATCGAAGTAGTCATTTAGACGCGAATAAATAGTCGGTACAGCCATGAATAAAGTCGAGGAGCCGTGGTCCTGCCACCGCTCCCAGATCACCTTCGGATCAAACTTCGGATGCATCTCCACCGTTGTACCACTCAGCAAACTGGAAGTCAGGCCATTGATGATACCGTGGACATGGTGGAGTGGCAGCACATGAATAAGATGGTCGGAGGGAGAGTACTCCCAGGCCTTGACTAGACAGCTCGCTTGGAAAGTGATATTCTCGTGTGTCGTCACACAGCCCTTGGGGTTTGATGTGGTTCCAGAGGTATAGATCATCAGAGCGCGACGAGTGAGCGCAAAGGGTGGTGAGAAAGAAGGTAAGGTCGGGGTCTCGTTTCGAGAGAACGGTTCTAGTCCCATGAATGGTATATCGGCGGTACATCCTTCACGTAGCGAGGGTGCGATCTTCTCGAAATGTGGATGGACAATAATCAATGAGGGGTCCGAATCTCCGATAGTGTATAACAGTTCCTTCACTGGGTGACTTGTGCCTAGTCATGTTAGCATTAATCGCGAGAGGTTTCACCTGCACATCGCCTTTTTTTTTTTCACCTACAAAGTGGAACGCAGACACCTCCAGCCGCCCACACGGCCCATTGCGTAGCAACGTAGTCATATCCATTGGGGACCAAGAAGGCAATGCGTCGTTCTTCCAAATCGCCTGTCAAACCCAATTGCTCAATTATGCGCTTCCTTAATGATGCTGCATCGGCCAGTAATTGAACGAATGTGAACGATTCTTGTTTGGTGGTGTCAATGACGGCTATCTTCTCGGGATTCTGTGCATGTTGCTCCGCCGCAGTAAAGAGGGGTAGGGATGGGATTGGCATATTTATTTGACTGAAGATATGTAGCCTGATATAACCGGATATAAACTGGTATTGCTATAAACCGGTATTAAGTAAAGGTATAGAAATCTGGAGGGGTTAAAGGCGAAGAATTCCAATGGGGATGATCCCCGGTATTTAGCCGATTGCGGAGAAAATGCCTGACAAGACGTTAATAGCTATACTACTATGTAGAATACTAGTAGAATAATAAAATCTGAATAAGAATCTCTACATAGAATTCAAATTCAACGCTGATTCAACATTTCTAACTACACTAGAATGTTCCCAGCTCGCTAGGTTGGACGGTGCGTGGCCTGTCAAACCCTTCGCCATTCTCGTCTAGTCCACGAGTCACCAAGTCTGTGAAATCCACACCCACTTCCACCAAGAGAGCGGCATGGTCGTGCACAATGTCAAGGCATCTCTGCCAAACCGATGTACCACGCTGCACGCTGCTAAGTTGTCGGTTAAGCAGAGCATTGAATCCGTCGAGGTGATGCTTAGCCCAGCGAATGCAGGAACTGCTCATTACGCTAGGGAAACATTGTTGGTAGATACTGATGGTGTTCTTGATCAGGGTGAAATAAACGTAGGAAATCTGGAAGATGTAAAGTGGTAGATCACCTTCAAAGATACAGGCCCTTGGTGAAAATGTCAGCATGCACCCATGGATATCTAAGCTTGTATAATAAGAGAGTGAAGAACATACCGGATGCGTTGGCCGATCACGTCCGAACGCGCTTTCAGGTATGTCTCGCGTGCCTGATCTTCAAACCCTAACCGAGTCAACCAGGTAACGTGGGTCTTGGTAGCCGCCGGGAACGAGTGTTTGTCAACTAGTGCCCGCGAGAGAATGCCAGCAAGCCGAGTTGCTCGCCCGTCGACCTTGAAATTGATGATGTCTTGTGCAATGGTGTTGCCCTTGAGAGTCTTGGCCAAATTCCGTAGTCGCTCGATACTGAGCACAGATGCTTCGAATCGCTGAAGCGCAATATCGATATCAAGCTCGTCCACCTGTCCTTCAACCCAACGGAGGTTCTGTTGTTTTCCATCCACGTCAATGCGTATATCAGATTTGTCTCTTGGGGTATCGGAGAGATCGAAAGCTTCTGGCTTTTTCGAATGGGAATGTTGCCGACCAGCCAGATATCCATATGCTTCCAAGGGCTTGCTGGCCGCTTCGGTCTCCGAGCGCATAGTTCGACGCAAGTCCTCGACTGTTTTGCGGAAAGTTGCTAGAAGTTCTTGTTTCGCTGAAACGTCATCATGGCGATATGTAAAGGGCTTATTTCCCACACGGATGCTGATCGATCTCCCAATGCCCCGGTCCAAAGCCTCTTCACGCGCTTGCCCCGTTCCCAGATTGGCTCCAAGATCAATCATATCAATATCGTTGAGAAGCCAGCAGTCTTCTGCCACTAGCCTCGTTGGAACAGGTCCTCGGTGGTTGGGGTGACTTTGGTCAACCCGCTTACGCTTCTTCGCAGCCACGAGCAGGTAATCGTTCAACAGCACAATGTGAACGGGTCTTCTTGGTTTCCAGGTTGCCGAATCTAGCTCAACCCAATTACCAGTTTCTAGGACGATGTGCCGTCCTGGCGCAGCTGGAAGCCACTTCTGTGACCCTTCCACTGTCTTCCACAACGTTTGTAGTTGTACGCTCCACATGCTCTCGAGGTTGGCAACCGAGCTGCGATTCGCATTGCGTTTAGGAAAAGAGTCTTCCATCGGTGACATGGGATTAGGTGAATTCCCGACGCTTGTTTGTCCGAGCGCCGTTGTCAGTTCCGCCATGAGGGTACGGAGGGTCCGCATTTCATCCTTGAGCTTCTCAGCCTCTTTACTGATCTTGATAAATTGGGTGCGATTCTGATAAACATTTTGCTGCAGGTCGGTGGATGTCCGGTTCTTGACTTTGCGTAGACTTTCTTGGTACTTTCGGATATCTTCCTCGGAGGCGTTGGCTAGCAAACTGGCCACATCTAGGATCGGGAACTCCTGGTTAGCTTTAACAAATAGACGGGACATGGAGGTCTAACATCGATCAACTGGAAGACTAGGATCTCGTAGAGCATTGAGATCGACTTTTGGTGCTGGTGAGTTCGGGTCCGCTGGTGAGGGTTGTCTCGGAAGAGCTGCCGGTGCTAATCGTCCCCCAGGCACCTGCGTTGGTAGTGACGGAACAGGAGGAGCATTGGCATCAAAATCAGGTGCACTATTGAATCGAGTCGAGTATCGTCGTTTCACTAAATCCGAGGTCGCATCGTTCTGGGGTGCCCGCTCACGTGTGGGGATTGCGGATGGGCCTGACTCGGGAGACCTGGTATTGGGAGGTAGGGGACCGGAGATGGGTTTGGGGGCACTAATCTGAGGGCGCTGACGACGAGACTTGCTCCTCAGAGTTAATCCTCGGCCTTCCATGGTGATTTCACTGTAGCAATAATCAAGGAATGGACACGGGAGGTTCAAGGGGATGACGGCCTGCTATGATTATATAATCCATTGGCTCCGGGCATCTCTGGACATCCTTTTGAAACATTTTTATCAACCACAACCACCACTCAAGCACTATCACCTCTCCAAATTCCCATACACTGTTAGGTTGGGACAAATTTGATAACTTTAATTCCATCTTATCCCACATCTTCACTATGGCTTTCCGAAACACTGCCATCGTCGCCGGCACGATTCTGACGGGAGTTCTCGGTATGTAGCATCCGTCTTGTCGCGTTCTTCAACCTTTTTGACCATTTGTACCAGCCTATGCCGTTTATTTCGATCACAAGCGTCAAAGCGACCCTAGCTTCCGCAAGTCGTTGAAGAAGAACAACAAGAAGGTCGAACAAACCGCGAAGCAGGAGGCAGAGGCCGGTGCCGCAGCCAGACTCGCAGATCTCAAGAATGCGCTCGAACAAGTGAAGAAGAACGGTGAACTTCCAACAGATCTTGAAGAGAAAGAAAGCTTCTTTATGACTCAAGTCGCATTGGGTGAATCTCTTTGTGCCTCTGAAGGTAAATTGAATCCACCGTCTCATCCTACCTCGAAGGGATTGAGCTATAGTTATAGCTCTCAATTGAAAAAAAAAAGAATCCAAAATAAACATATGGCTAACTGTATCTATCTCCAGGCTCCCAAGTCGAGGCAGCCATCGCCTTTTGGAAAGCATTGAAGGTCTACCCCCAGCCTCAGGTACGTACAAACCACTCCCGTTGTGATTGCCTTTTCATCATCTGCAATATTCTAACTGTTATAATTACACAGGATCTGATTGGAATTTACGACAAGACCGTTCCCAAGGAAACCCTCGAAATTCTCGCCGAGCTTATCGCACTTGATGGTCAATCTGCCGGCCGCAAGACTGGCACTGACGATAACATCGAATAGAACACTGGACCCCTCTCAACAACTTGTATTTTAGAAAGATGGAATTCTCAAATTTGTATCACATAATTTATATCCCGGGGAACTAGGTGGAAAACAAAAGGGGTGCGAATGAAGACCATCTAATTTGGAATGGCGATTGCCAAATGTGTTGTACTCCAAATAGATGGAGCAGAAGAGATACCAATCTAAAGCAACCTCTACTCTTTTGGTTTTCTCTGAGATACATAACCTTTCAATCTTCTTGGGGGAAGACGTCCCTAGACTGGTCTATTGTTAGAAGGAACTACTATGTATCTCTTACACTCGGAACTTGGAACCCTAGCTCTAAATCCCCACATATGTACTTTGTACTCCGTAGAGCTACCAGCGTTGTGGTACAATTCATTGCCGAGGTATGCCTTGAGTCCAAGACATTCTTAAGTTAACCTGAGGTCTTAAGGTGGAGTTCATTCTAATTATAAATGGCAATTGGTGGATATATATATATATATATATATATAACGATGTATGTGCGCCGGTAGATAAGAGGCAGTGAACTGCCCAGGTGAATAAGACATTCCCAATCGGGAAGGTGGTGGACACCTGAAAATCAAGGCCAATATCTCCGAAGCCCTAAGCCGCCCCTCCGACTACACCAGCTAGTAATATCATTAATTTTCAAATAGCAGAGAGTTGGGGATCGATGTTGTTCACTCCGTATACGAAATTCCCCCCCTGAATGTAGTAACATTTCAACACAGCCCAGATAGCCCAGAAGTGGCGTCCAAATCATTATTGAACATCTTGGCCTTGGGGAATCTTGGCCGGACTTGGCCCGGGAGATTTGGGAGGGATAAAAGAGGAAAGAGAGGAAAGAAGAGCAGAGAAGGTTGATGATTCTGATACATATAGAATTAATTTTCTATACTCTATACTATATCAATATGATACTATATTTGATTTGATTGTACAACATATACGGATCCTCCTCCGTACCAATATACTAAATAGTGAAACCTCGGATTATATGAAACCTCCAAGACCCCCAAGACCCTCTAAGTCCCTAAGACCCTCTAAATGCCCCCTTATTATTTGTTCAAAGACTTTTGATTCTCCACTTAAGATAATTACTATTTTCTTAGATTTTATTTAACTCATTTTAAAGTCCTTTAAAGTCCTTGTCCTATTCCTTTGATTTCTTTTTTTTTTTTTTGGTCTCAAGTCGTTCCTTCCCCAGTTCGCGCCGTTGCGCTTGTCACTCGTTAGATTTATTCCCCCGGACCCTCTACTTTTCTCTTCTTCTCTATATTTCATTTTACATACCCTTTCACAATGATTGTATGTGCTGTCGCAATATCAATTATATACCAAGCTAATTTCTTAGTACACTCGTCTCTTCGCATCCTTGTGTGCACTCGCCAGCACCGCGGCTGCTTTGACCCCACTTGAAGTCAACGGTAAAGACTTTGTTGACTCGAAGACCAAAGATCGTTTCCAGATTATCGGTGTTGAGTAAGGCTTCCTTGCATGGGCTGTCGCATTTTACCCCACATTCTTCAGTGGCTGACGGGTGGCTGATTCAAATAGCTACCAGCCTGGTGGCTCATCCGGCTTCACTAAGAAGCTAGACCCATTGAGCGATGCAGATGCCTGCCTGCGCGATGCTGCCCTCATGCAGCGCCTGGGTGTATGTTCACAGACCCTATATTCCTTATACAGCAACTTATTTCCATAGATTAACACCATCCGTATCTACAACCTGGAACCCTCTCTCAATCACGATGAGTGTGCTTCGATCTTCAACGCCGCCGGTATCTACATGATTCTTGATGTTAGCAACCCTTTGGCGGGTGGTTATCTGGACCGCAGCCAGCCATGGACCACCTATAGCGCCATCTACTACAAGCAGGTGTTCGGTGTTATCGAGGGCTTCAAGAACTACGACAACGTCCTAGGCTTCTTCGCTGGAAACGAGGTCATCAACGAGGACGCCCATTACGTGGTTCCTAGATACATGCGTGCTGTCGTTCGTGATATGAAGGATTACATCGCCAAGAACGCTAAGCGTGCTATTCCTGTGGGATACTCCGCTGCCGATATCCGTGACATTTTGATGGACACTATTCACTACTTTGAGTGTGACCTCAAGAATTCGACTTCTTCTCGCGCTGACTTCTTCGGCCTCAACTCCTACTCTTGGTGCGGTGACGCTAGCTACAAGACCAGCGGCTTCGAGGACCTAACCGGAGACTTCGCCGATGCCACTATCCCCGTTTTCTTCTCCGAGTACGGCTGTAACGAAGTCAAGCCCCGTATTTTCACCGAAGTGCAGGCCATTTACGGCGAGGAGATGACCCAGGCTTTCTCTGGTGGTCTGGTTTACGAATGGACCCAGGAGGATAATGAGTACGGCCTGATCAAGATCAAGGACTCTAAAACCGTGACCACTCTGGTCGACTATGATAACTTCCAGAAGCAGCTCAACAAGCTCGATATGGACCGCATCATGTCAAGCAACGCTACCCAGGCCAATGTCAAGGCTGAGGAGTGCAGTGTTTCACTCATTACCCGCGCCAAAGGCAGCCAGCCATTCTACAACGCCTGGGATCTGCCCGAGGTTCCTCCCAAGGTCGCGGACTACATTAAGAACGGCCTGCCCGATGCTCCCGTTGGCAAGTTCGTTTCTGTTTCTTCCACCACCATCCCCCAGAAGGTGTTTGACCACACCGGCAAGGAGATCACCAATATCAAGTTTGAGGTGAAGAGCGGTGTCAACACCCCCTCTTCTTCCAATTCCGGATCGAGTACCTCCAGTTCTTCCTCCTCTGGCTCTTCCTCCAGCTCCGGTTCCTCCAGCTCCGGTACTTCGACCCCTACCAACGCTGCCTCTCTCAATGGCGCTCCCTCACTTGCCCTTGGTGGTGCAGGAGGTTTCTTCATGCTGCTTGCATCCCTTCTGTAATTGCTTTGCTTTTGATTGGTTCATTCTCGAGTTTCAGGGTTCAGACTAGGACGACCGAGAGGCTAATATCAGGTCTCGATGGTTTATTCTCTGTATCGGTTACTCCATCTTGATTCTTCTTCGCCGGGTTTTCTTGTGATTCATTTATTAATCTGCACATGATTCCCTTAGAACAATTTACATACTTGGTTCTTCTTTTCGTATTTCCATGCTTTAACACACCGGCGTATGTGCGTTGGGAAGGAGTTAGTAGGCACAATGCATTGCGGCAATCTTTGACTCTCAGCTACTCTATATGTGTGTGGCATTCTTATTTCTTCCTCTCTTGTTAAGACTACAGTTTGGAAGAACGATCGTCATAGACTGTGGCGCCAATGGCCTTCCCTTGATCGACTCCTTCAGCCCTAGTTCTCAAGACCCGCTTCTGAATCTTGCCAGAGGCACTCTTAGGAATCTCATTGATCGGGATGATTTTACCGCGAAGCCTCTTATGAGGTGCCAGTTTCCCACTTACATAGGCCACCAGCTCTTCTGCGACCTGCTCCGTTGATTTTCTCGTCTCCCCAATAACCACATAAGCAACCGGTATCTCGGACGCAATCTTTTGGTCAGCAAGTCCAATCACAGCGACATCATGGACAAGCGGATGTCCATGAAGCACGCTCTCTATCTCCGCCGGGGAAATCTGGAAGCCCTTGTATTTAATGAGGTCCTTTGACCGATCCATTATGAACAGGTTTCCATCCTCATCTTGCAATCCGATATCACCGGTTTTGAACCACCCATCCGGTGTGATAGACCGCGCAGTGGCTTCGTCGTTGTTGTGATAGCCTCGGAAGATGGTCGGTCCTCGCATACACAGTTCGCCTTCGCCTTTACTCACTGGGTTTCCTTGTTCGTCAATGAACTTCACCTCAATTTGGGGAAATGGAGGACCCGTCGACCCTATTGCTTGATCCCATCGGTCCCATCTCTGTTGGAATAAGTTAAGCCGCGAAACGATTAGATGGAACTGATAGAGCATACCTGAACGTGGGAGACACCCGTCGACTCGGTCAATCCAAATCCCTGGCGGACCGGAACCTTCAGACGATCGTACACAGTACGAATCAGATCCGGTGCCAGTGATGCAGCGGCTGATGTTACCATTCTCAACGATGATAGTTGTTCGCGCGTCATTGCGGGGTCTCTGGCAAGGTATAGAACAATGGGCGGGACAGCGTAAACGTGGGTGATTGATTCATTTTGGACGCTGTGTAAAAATGTTTTGACGGAGAACTTCTCCAGTATTGTTGTCTCTATTCCCATAAAAAGAGGGAAATGTACTAGACATAAAAGTCCTTCGAATGGACTGGTTAGCCTGCAAATGAGGGTATCTCCAAAGTTGGCATACCGAAGATGTGATATGTTGGCAAGATTGTGAGGAACCGATCCTTTCTCCAGTTTATGTGTTCACCATCTACTTGTCCCTGCAGGACTATGTTCGCCACAATATTGGTATGGGTAATTCTTGCCCCCTTGGGCCGTCCAGTGGTCCCGGAAGAGTATATCAAGAATGCCATATCGACGGCTGGGTCTATCGTCGGGCGTGTTGCTCCAGTCGCTCCACCTGCTAACATAGATTCGACATTTTGCAGCTCTGCTTCTGGAGAATCGGGGCCAACAACCAACATGTGAGCAACAGGAAAGTCCACACGCTTTGCAGCTGCGATTGCAGTGTCTAAGAGCAAGGTGTGTACAATCAGTGCCTTTGCACCACTGTCAATGAGTTGGTATTTCAATTCATCAGCAGTGTATGTCGGGTTGGTCGGGGAGACTATCCCTCCGGCCCAATGGCAACCCCAAAATAAGGCGGGGACATCGATGGAATTTGGCGTAAAGAGTAAGAGAACATCGCCTTTTTGCCATCCCCACTGACTTTGGAGATTGGCGCCAAAACTCAGGGCTTGAGATCGAATATCGCAGTAGGTCCGGATTTCGCCCGAAGGTGATTTGAAGATGGCTATACCTGTCAGAATCTGGCTTTGGCACTGGAGAGATATACGTACTGTGGTCATCTGGGAAGGGTGTTTTCCTTTCGAAGAGACAATCCCAAATATCGACAGGGGTTATGTGGTGCATGGTTGTAGGATGCGGTTCAAGTTCAGCTATGTAGATAGTTCCCCCAGGCCAACCTTGAAATGACGCAAGATCTTCCTCATGGATGGCAAAAAGCTGTTCAAATGCCTTCTAGGGCAAGCGTATGAGAGTTTGAATCCCTGATGTTAGGCATTTAATATCAGAATGGCTAGTGTGCCTAGTGTGTCGTCTATTTTTCTTTTTTCCTTTGCTTGATACTGTTGCTCACTACAATGGCACTGAAGAATGTTTCTCGATTCGAACGCAATCGACTGTATTAAGCCCAGATTCTCTGGAAACAAACTGAAACAAAATGTAAAACCTATTGACTCTAAACAACCCTCGCTTTACCCTTTCCCTTGCCTGACGGTGAGGCAGGTATTAGCCCCGCGAGAGATGGGAATTCCTCCCACTCACCATCCTCCCGACTCTTGCCCTCAGCTAAGCTGAGTTGAATTGCAAACTCTAGATCATCCATCTCTTGTCGTCTACTGCTCTCAGCCTCTTCGGCTGCAGGCGGGCATACTCCCTTGGCATACTTGATAGGGATAGAAGACACTTGGTCAAATGGTAGAGCAGCACTTTGCTCATCAAGCAGGCTAAGGCGAATTGCCTCGGCAAGTTCGTCATCATTATCGTCTGAGGGATTTTGATAGGGGGACGAAGAGGATGAAACCTCGCCAAGGCCAAACGAACTAGGACCAACAGTGTCGAATGAAGCGCTTGTAGCCGAGCTAGAGATTGTGGGGCTGTCCTTAGGTTTCGCCGCACCGCCAGAGCAGGCCTCCTCGCTCAGGAGTTGGGCATACGCCAAAAGCTGTTCCTCGTCGATATCTGGACCAAGAAGATCAATTCCGAAACGCGCGCTCAAATGTGCTCGTTCTTTCTCATCGGCAATTTTTTGACGCTCCATATCCACGCGCTCGTCTTCAATAAAGTCCTCAATTGCACCCCGGCCACTATTATTGAAGCGTTGGCCTTCGGCAGCCCCGTTGCTGCGACGTAACAAATGGCGAAGGCGGCGCTTGCTGGACTTGTACTGATCGGCCTCGGATGAACTGTAAGACCAGTATCGCAAGTGGGTGCCAAGTGATACCATTCCACGCAGGACGGTTGGGTCTGGATCAAGGCAGATAGCCCCTGTAGCATAGTAATTGTTTCCAACACCTAGAATAGAGGCTTCGGCCTGCACAAGCCGACGACGTGCCCGGGTCGAAAAACGGGAGTTGATGGTCCGGATTGGCTTGGTAGATGATGCTAGCGGATCCCAGGCTTGCACGAGGCCATCATTACCGCCATGTACAAGGTACAATGATGAGATGGCCAAGGAAGACACCTGGGGCGAGTCTGTTTGAATGATGCGCAATGGGGAGATGGGATTGATAACCTCCGTAGATTTCGCAGCCGGGGTTCGGATATCCCAGACAAACACCATCCCTGTACGGGTTCCAACAGCTAGGTATCGAGCGCGTTGCCCGGGAACTTCCAGGCTAGACCGTGGCTGATCCATATGTGGTAACATTGGGGATGATGTCGCAGACGAGGTAGAGCTCCCACTCATAGCCAAAAGAGGATCCTCTTCGGCTGTAAGGGTCGCGAAAGTGGACGCATCCAATACACTAGCGCTCACTTCCGTAGACTTGCGGTCACCAAAAACAAAATCCGAGAGACGCCACCCGAAGTTGGTCGAAGGTGAGTCCATCCGTCCGGAAGATCGAGATGGGGAAACAATGCTAGTAACGGCCGGAATGTTAACCGGGCCACCGAAAATTGATGGCCGAACTTCCGTTGTACCCAATATGGGCTCTGGCGTAGCTGGCGGGGCTGAGCTGAAATCAGACCCAGAAGCAGTGCGCATGAAGCGCCGGATCGATGCCTTTGCGTCTTCGTCTGAGCCGCGAGCAATGACAATGACCGACTCACCTGCCCCGCATCCGTCATCGCCAGCAAAGTCCACCTTAAGATCGCGCTGCATGTCCCAGCTTTCACAGACTTTGCGGAAATGCTTAGGCTTAAAAGAGATAAAATTTTCAATCTCCTTCGTTTCAGCAGCAATCTGGTGCTCATCTAGTCCCATGGAATCCGATGAAGATCGTGGACTGTAGCTGCCATCGACCAATTCACGATTAAAGGGGTCTGGGCGTGCTACGCGCCTGCTCGCTTCGATCATCTCCCAATGCACACTTCTGCCAGTCTTCCAAGCCACCTCGTCCAGCTGCTCGGTGTTTAGTTTGGCTGTGGGTAGGAGCTCAGGTGCCCGAGGCAGTTCAGTGAGGTAGAATATCTCTCCTAGCGCATTAAGGGCAACGGCCCAGATTCGTTTTCCTGAATGGCGCTTGGGTGAATATTGATCGTCCACGGCGATTCCAATAATAGGAACACCAGGGCACAGGACCCATCTAGCAGTGGCTTGGCCTTGCTCATAACGCCTCTCGTAAGTCGGATGAGGACCCAATGAATACGCAGTCAACACGCCCGAAGACGATCCAGACAGCATCCCCACCAACCCCTGGGTCATTTTGAGGATCTGAGGAGATTTGGCAATCCACACTGAACAGACAGCATGTGTGATCATGTTCACGGCCGGGATGCCGAGTGGTGGATGAGAACCCAAATCCGAAGCTCCTAAGAACCGACCACGCTGCTCCGTCGTTGAGATAAAGTAGCTGCGACCCTGGGGGCACCCTTCGCCATAGATCATGCCATATGGTTGACTGACGTCCATCAAGTTAGGCACACCGACCATGTCACCCGATCCGAGGCCGTATTGAGCTTCACCAGGAAACAGATCGGCAAAGTGGCGGAACATTTGGTGATCGGAGACACCCCAGGTGCCGACTTTTACGGTCGATGGGTCACTTGCAGAGGCTATCCCTTGCTCTGCGGCTCCATGGATGAAGTGAGGGTTCTTGTCGGGCCTGAAAGAGGCATGTATGTGACTGACTGGGAAGAGGAGCTGTGATGTATACGTAGCTATAGCACTACCATGCCGAGCACTCGCCGCACGTACAGTTCCATGCTTCTTGGGCGGGTCGAAATGCGCCGGTTTCCCCCGAGATAACGACTGCATCAAGCGGGTGCGCAAGATGTATTCGCTGCGCCAGGAGGCTAGTGCAGTCAGCCTCGCGAAGAATCGTCTGTCCGACTGTAGGTCTGCCGCATCGGTATTGGTACGCCGATCATTCTCAATGGCATGGGGCCCGGGGAAGAATCGCGAGAAGGCGATCCTCCAAGCATGAGGAGTAGTCACTAGCGCATGGAATCGATGGGATACCAAGGTAATGGCGGACAAGGATTGTGGAGGTAGATGCGATAGAATATGGGTGAGAACCTCTGGAGATTACGGTCAGGATACTGGCGCCGCCGGAGTTGCGGGACACCTACCATTCGGAAATGTCTCAAGAGACGTTTGCGACTTTCGAATAGAAGCCACTAAGCATAATCCAGTATTTGCTGTTTGTCTTGGGGCAGTGCGAGCATTCTCGTGTTGGCTCACTCGATGGACCTTAAGCGGGGCAGAGCGACCGTCGACCTCGTTCAGGGACGCGTCGGATTCGTGTGTCGACATGCTCGGGACGTCTGCAGAGTCTCTGATCTCCTCTTCCTCGAGGAGATCAGAGACTTGAGCGTCGTCGAGGTCATGTCCATGCTGGGTGGGACTGATTGTGACTGGATATGAGTCAACGGGGGGCGTACTTTGAGACACGGCAGTAGGCTCTGGTTGCATAAAAAGGTCTTGACGGAAAGATGAGGTGATAGCGACTGATCCAGCGAGAAAGCCTGGGTCAGTCGAGTCAATAAATGTGGGAGTAAAAGGATTGATATGAAAGCGAAGTGATGTTGAAGAGGGAAAGAAATGGGAGAGCGCAAAGATACCCGAAGAGGCGAAGTGGCCATCCCGCACATTAGAGGCTTCGATATTACGGGCTATATACGAGACTCGGCTTATGGCGCTATTCTTTTATAGTTAATATAAAAAATATGATGTCTTTTAGTGTGTCTTCATATGTGCGTTTTTATCTTTTTTTTTCAGTTGTATAGCTAAGATGAAACGCAGTAAAATGGCATACAACGAGGGATATATTACATATGTAGTAAAAGAGGGACTATTTGATTCTCATTATAGATCAGTCTTATTAACTATTCTCCATAGCTTTCCTTTGCCTCCTTTTCTTTCTACTATGTATTTCTTTCAGAACAAAATTTATACTGAATGGATTGAACGCGTTTAGCACGTGACAGCGCGACAGAAGCCAATCAGCCAGTATCACCAACTTTCTTTTACTTTAAAATCTTGTGATTTTCCTAGAATAGCTCATTGCACGGCATTTTTCTAGTCCTTTATCACAGTGTCTCATCAAACCCCGACTCAGATGAGACACGTGAGTTCGGTCGACCAAGATGCCTGGAGCAAGTGGTAAGACACTCGATATCAAATCGCTAATGCAGCCCACTGATATTTCTATAGAGGCGGAAACTATTCGTATTCTTATCTCCACCGATAATCATGTGGGCTACAACGAGCGAGATCCCATCCGTGGGGACGACAGCTGGAAGACCTTCCACGAAATAATGTGCCTAGCCAAGGAACGGGATGTCGATATGGTTCTTCTGGCTGGAGATTTGTTCCACGAGAATAAGCCGTCACGGAAATCCATGTACCAGGTTATGCGGTCGATTCGCATGAACTGTTTCGGGGACAAGCCGTGTGAGCTGGAGATGCTCAGCGATGCAAGTGAGAACTTCCAGGGGGCGTTCAATCACGTTAATTATGAGGACCTGGATATGAACGTGGCGATCCCTATCTTCTCCATCCATGGAAATCACGACGATCCCTCGGGAGAGGGTCATCTGGCCGCGTTAGATCTATTGCAAGTATCAGGCCTTCTCAACTACTATGGCCGAACTCCGGAGTCAGACAACATTCAAATCAAGCCTGTCTTGCTACAGAAAGGTCGGACAAAACTTGCGCTGTATGGAATGAGCAATGTGCGAGACGAGCGACTCTTCCGCACCTTTCGTGATGGCAAGGTTAAATTCTTCCAACCATCTGTCCAGAAAAGTGACTGGTTCAATTTGATGTCTGTACATCAGAACCACCATGCCCATACAGAAACCAGTTACTTACCGGAAAACTTTCTTCCCGAATTTCTCGATTTGGTTGTCTGGGGCCACGAACATGAATGCCTGATCAATCCTAAGCTCAACCCAGAGACCAAATTTCATGTTATGCAACCAGGATCATCTGTCGCAACGTCCTTGGTACCTGGGGAGGCTGTTCCAAAGCAGGTCTCAATCTTAAGTGTAACAGGCCAAGAATTCAAAAATGAGCCTATCCGATTGAAGACGGTGCGACCATTTGTGATGCGGGAGATTGTATTATCCGAAGAAAAGGGAGCCCAGAAGCTTGCACGCAAAGAGAATAACCGTACAGAAGTAACTCGGTTCCTCATGTCCATTGTCGAAGAACTTATTGAAGAAGCCAATGCAGAATGGCTAGAGATGCAAGGCGACCGCATTGATGAGGATGACGATGACGCAGCGGAAGCTCCGCTTCCTCTCGTCCGTCTCCGTGTGGAAACTTCCACGCCTGAAGGAGGTAGCTACGATTGTGAAAACCCGCAGCGATTCTCCAACCGCTTCATTGGTAAGGTCGCTAACGTGAACGATGTGGTACAATTCTACCGGAAGAAAAAAACCGCTTCTACTTCGCGCAAGGATGATAAATCCGTTGATGAAGCTACCGTTTCTCATTTATCAGCCCTTGACACTGTGAAAGTTGAGCAGCTAGTGCGCGAGTTCCTCTCATCGCAGTCATTAAGCATTCTGCCACAGAATTCATTCGGAGACGCTGTTGCCCAATTCATTGACAAGGATGACAAGCATGCAATGGAGATGTTCGTTAATGAATCCCTTGAGAGCCAGGTCAAACACTTGTTGGCCCTAGATCGGGACGATGACGAGATGGATGACGAGGAGAGAGAACAAAGCTCGCTAGTCACTGCCATGGAGAAATATCGCAGTCAGATGGAGAATATGTTTTCAAAGGGCATAAAGAAGCGAACTCGCGGAAAGAAGCGCTTCAAGCCCAAGCCAGATGGTTGGGATTCCGAGTTTGATGGCGTGTGGGAAGACCAGCCTGGTGCACTCATTCATTCCGATAATGAAGGTGGGGATCCAGTGGAGGAAGAAGCTGCAGAAGATGGGACAGAGCCCACTCGTGGTCGTGCCGCAGCGCCTACTCGAGGTCGTGGCAGGGGTCGTGGCCGCGGTGCAGCAGCTAGTGTGCGGACCACCAAGGCCAAAGCTACCCCAGAAACGAAGACGAAGAGTCGCAAAAAACAAGCGGTTTCAGATGATGAATCAGACGTGATTATGTTGGATGATGATGACGACGATGTTATAGCCAATGTCATTTCCGACGATGAGGACGATGACTCGCAGGCACTGTTCGTCAAGCAACCTCGCTCCACTACCGCGAAACCACGAAAAGTTGCCACAACGACGACCCAGCGCCGCGGTGCACGTGCTACTGCCTCCCCAGCTCCATCATCGGTTACTACGGGTGCAACTGCTTCTCGGCGAGCCCCTGCACGTGGTAAGCCAGCTCAGTCTACGCTCAACTTCTCGGCTTCACAGGCCAGCGCGCCTCAGTCATCACGACCGAGCCGCTCCACCCGTAACATGAGTGTTATCAGCGATGGTATTGATGATGATGACGATGATGATGATGCCTTTGAAGAAATGCCGACCACCTCGAGGCGTCGTAGGTAATGCTCATGGATATTTATGTCTTTATGCATGAATGGACTTATCGAAAATTCACCCAGGCGTTAACACCAGCGTTGTTACCTTCAATTTTTCATTGGATTTCTCAAAATATGATCCCCAAATATCAAATATACTAATAAAACAACAATAAAACAACAATAAACAACCTTGGAATGCTTGTGAAGTTCTTCGAGATGAAGTATACAAAACACGCTAGTCTCAACCTGGTGATTAGTTTATATCGCACACCTGGGGAGTTTCCCTTCCCAAACCCAGACGCTTCACTAAGTCAGTGCCCGAACAAGATCAATTTTCAGTGGCAAATGTGATTGTACTTCGTCACAGAGACCAGAGACGAGATCTCTTTTCTAACCCCGCATTCACAGCCGAGGGACACAACCACCTCGGCCGTGCAACGGAAACGTGAGGGGAATATGAGGGAAAACCTAGGCTGAATCCTCTACTCCGTATCTGATATTCTATTGCCTCCTTGTACAAGGATACGAGACCATACTGGTTAAAGCACAATGACATACAAGTGTCGACCCATTCGCATTGCAGGTTAGTTTTACTTGCATTCCATGATGTACTCCAACTAACTTCTTAGGTGCCTCGGGCTCTGCCTCAGACCGGCGTCATGCTATAGCTGATTTTGCGCGTCACCACCCGACCGATCCTATTGATGTCATTATTGCTGATTTCATGAGCGAGTTCAACATGGCCACCGCCGCGGGTCGGCGTGTGGACCAGGAAATCTCCCAGGAAGTAAAAGCCCCGGCCTACGATCTCTCCTTCCTAGAAGCACTTCAGCCGGCACTGGATGATTTGGCCAAGTATAGAATTAAGCTTGCAGTCAATGCTGGAGTGACTGACACAAAGGGTCTATACGAGGTGGTGACGCGCATGGTTGAGGCAAAGAACTTGGACTTGAAGGTCAGTCCGCGCCTTGCCAAAATGATCAACAATTGCTGATTTGGATGCCCAGATTGCATGGGTTTCCGGAGATGAAGTCCTATCTACCGTGCAGAAGGGATTGACTTCCGGGTCTGAATTTCGCAATGTCTACACAGGTGAGCGATTGGCAGATTGGTCATTCGAGCCCATCTATGCCCAGTGCTATCTGGGTGGCCTCGGTATCGCGGCCGCACTTGCAGATGGTGCCGACATTGTATTGTGTGGGCGGGTCTCAGATGCTTCACCTGTCATTGGAGCTGCTTACTGGTACCATGGATGGCAGCGAGATGAGCTGGACAAGCTAGCGAATGCATTTGTGGCGGGCCATCTGATCGAGTGCAGCAATTATATCTGCGGTGGCAACTTCACAGGCTTCAAAGCCCTAGAGCATGCAGACGGAGATGGCTGGACCAATATCGGATATCCCATCGCCGAAATATCTGCCGAGGGGGACGTTGTGATCACCAAGCAGGCGCATGCCACCGGTGGAGCAGTAACTGTCGATACTTGCACATCCCAGCTGCTTTATGAAATACAAGGACCTTGGTACTACAACTCTGATGTCACGGCGGTCCTCGATGGCATATACTTCTCGCAGCGCGGTGTCAATCGTGTCGCTGTCCATGGGGTTCGATCCAGTCCTCCTCCGCCCACCACCAAGGTCGGTATCACTGCGCGAGGTGGGTTTCAGGCAGAGGCATGGTGGTTTTTGACTGGTCTGGACATTGAAGCCAAGGCTCGCATGTTGGAGGTACAGATCCGCCAATTGTTGTCACCGTATTCGGATAAATTTACATCGCTCAATTTTGATTTACTGGGCTCTTCTCTCTCCGACCCGCACGACCAGAATCGCGCTACCGTTCCGCTGCGCATCGTTGTACAGGCACAGCATGCAGAGGACCTTGCCCCAGCACGGTTCCTCAAACCTATCACTGATAACATCATGCAGGGGTACCCTGGCGCTACTTTTCACTTGGATATGCGCCAGGGATTCCCGCGTGCCATTTTTGAGTACTATGTCAGCTTGCTACCACAATCCGCAATCCAGCATCGCGTCCACATGCCCTGGAAGCCGACAGTATCGACGCAGACTCTCGACATCTCACCCCCAGTAAACACCAGGACATATCCATCACGCCAGCCCTCGCAGCCGATCACCAACGCTGTCGGTCCTGTTGACCTTGCCCGCGACTTTGGGCCGACCACTCGTGGCCCGCTAGGCTGGATCGTTCATGCACGCTCTGGGGACAAGGGTGCTGACGCCAACTGCGGTTTCTGGGTTCGTCACCGTGACGAGTATCAATGGCTCCGGGCATTGCTGTCCGCTGACAAGGCGCAAGAGCTGTTGGGGAAGACTGCCTGCCAAAACACACAATTGGCAATTGAGCGCTTCGAGTTACCCAGCCTTCATGCTGTGCATTTCCTCTTTCGCAATCTTCTAGATCGGGGTGTCGGTGTGACCACCACTGTCGATTTCTTAGGAAAGAACGTGGCAGAATATCTCCGGGCACGGCATGTTGATCTCCCTGTGCGATTCTTGAACCGCGGAAAACTATAGCACGCTTTTTCTCAGATAATCATAATATTACAGATGTCGCCTGGGAAGTTGACATAAATTAGTAACCGCTTATTCTCGGGCGATTAAATAAGCAAAAAAAAAAAAAAAAAGATCCATTGGAAGACAAGCCCTGAAGCTCGAAGTTGTTACCTGTACCTTACCCCCCACTGACAAGCGTCATCGGGGAGATAATAGCCCGCGTCTACGCTGATCATATTCTAGGCCCACTGCCCCTCTTTTCACCCTTTGGGCCGAAGTAAGGGATTTGTATAGGGAAAACATGCCAGGATGTACGAAATAAATAAAATCAGTTCATATGTTTTTGTATACAATATACGGGAAGTTGTGCCGGCAGTAAGATGTTTAATATCAGAATCTTACCTCGGCCTTCCCCCGAGAGGGGCACGCCAAGACTAGAGCTTGTATTGAGTACTCCGCAGGCATTGTTGAGGATTGTAATATACAGTTCAATACAAGATAAAACGTCATGTGTATGACATGTCCCTTGTGGATCTAGTAATTTAAATTTGGAATCCATAAAATTACGAATATTTGAAGCTCCTAGACTTCAAATTAGTCAATATAATTGTATAATACCGTATTTTCATGCAGAAGTGGCGTTGACCCCGCATCAAGAAAGTCAACGAAAACCAAAGACACTCGGTATCCAATATGTTGTATAATACAACATATAAAACCTTGGAACTTTTCCCCTCTTTCTTCTTTCTACCAAAATATCAGTCATGTCTCTCTCAACTACTATCAAGACTCCCAATGTCACTTATGAACAGCCTCTCGGCTTGTAAGTTATTACACCCTCCTTCTCTATTATCTCATTACTAAACTTATCCAGGTTCATCAACAACGAGTTCGTCAAGGGTGTTGATGGAAAGACCTTCGAGACCCTGAACCCTACCACCGAGCAGGTCATCACCTCCGTGTACGAGGCTTCCGAGAAGGATGTCGACACAGCTGTTAAGGCCGCCCGTGCGGCCTTCGAGGGTCCCTGGAAGCAAGTGACCCCCTCGGACCGTGGCCGTATGCTTACCAAGTTGGCCGATCTCTTCGAGCGTGAGATGGAGACTCTGGCTTCCATTGAGGCCCTCGACAACGGTAAGGCCGTTACCATGGCCAAGGTCGATATTGCCAATGCTGCTGGCTGCCTGCGCTACTACGGTGGCTGGGCTGATAAGATCACTGGCCAGACCATTGATACCAATTCCGAGACCCTCTCCTACACCCGCCACGAGCCCGTCGGTGTCTGCGGTCAGATCATTCCCTGGAACTTCCCTATTCTTATGTGGGCCTGGAAGATTGGTCCCGCTATCGCTGCCGGTAACACTGTGATTATTAAGACTGCTGAGCAGACCCCTCTATCTGGTCTGTACGCCTCTAAGCTTATTGTTGAGGCCGGCTTCCCTCCCGGTGTTATCAACGTTATCTCCGGCTTCGGTCGTGTTGCCGGTGCCGCTATCTCTAGCCACATGGACATTGATAAGATCGCCTTCACTGGTTCCACCCTTGTCGGCCGTATGATTCTCCAGGCCGCCGCTAAGTCTAACCTGAAGAAGGTCACTCTTGAGTTGGGTGGCAAGTCCCCTAACATCGTCTTTGAGGACGCCGATATTGATAACGCCATCTCATGGGCTAACTTTGGTATCTTCTTCAACCACGGCCAGTGCTGCTGCGCCGGTTCTCGCCTGCTGGTCCAGGAGAGTATCCATGACAAATTCGTCGCTCGCTTTAAGGAGCGTGCCGCCCAGAACAAGCTCGGCAACCCCTTCGAGGGTGACACCTTCCAGGGTCCCCAGGTCTCACAGCTCCAGTTCGATCGCATCATGGAGTACATCAACCACGGAAAGAAGGAGGGTGCCACTGTCGCCCTGGGTGGTGAGCGCCACGGAACCGAGGGTTACTTCATCCAACCTACCGTTTTCACCGACGTCACTCCCGATATGAAGATCGCCCAGGAGGAAATCTTCGGCCCCGTCATCGCCGTCACCAAGTTCAAGGATGAGGCTGATGCCATCCGCATTGGTAACAGCACCAGCTACGGTACGTATTGCTTATATCCATGAAACCGTGAATGGTAATTCTAACTGTACACAGGTCTCGCTGCCGCCGTTCACACTAAGAACATCAACACTGCCATCCGCGTTTCTAACGCTCTCAAGGCTGGGTATGTTTTATCTCAATCTTAATCTCAGCTGTAACACAACTAATTCTATTACAGTACCGTTTGGATCAACAGCTACAACCTGATCTCCTACCAGGCTCCCTTCGGTGGCTTCAAGGAGTCCGGTCTTGGCCGTGAGCTCGGTTCCTACGCCCTTGAGAACTACACCCAGGTCAAGACTGTGCACTACCGCCTTGGCGATGCTCTGTTCTAAAAAAAATAATGACAATAAATTAGTTCAGTTATTCAAGCCAATGTGATGATGATACGTGGAAATTATCGTTTTGTATATAATCCAAATTGAAGTGCTTTGGTGTCTCAACTACTTTTCCAATATGTACCACTTTATACTTCACTGTATACTTGTACATAAATTTAAGGGCAAAAGTTCATCTTGGATAATAGGTATTTCTCTATGAAGTAGACAAGTTTACATTACCAATACATGGCTTTTCACTGTAAGCACGGGTCATTGTATGCCGCTCGGTACATCTTCCACCGAGAGGTTCGCGGCTACAACTCCGGGCTAAGTTCGGCAGGATTCTCGGGATTTTAGCGATTGTACTATATATTGTTCTAGAAGTATATGGAACATATTTGGTATGTATTCAATGCTTCAAGACTATAGCAATGTACAAACATCTCAGCGCACTAAGCTAAATGATAAAAAAATAACAACGATTCCTTTCAAAACAAGAAAATCCCCTTCGAACTATGCGCCAACTGCGCCAATCGTAATCCCGTTCGGTAGCTCAAGTCCGATGGGTAGTCCACACAAGAATTTGTCAGTATAGGTTGTGCCACGCTTTATGGCGAGTTTCTCTTCAATATCTCTGTACATATCATAGCTAATTGTTGTTAGTACTGCCCAAAACCTGGAGTTTGTCAAACTCACGCATTCATCTCCTCAATGGTAAGAACTTTCTTTGTGTCTTCGACTTTATAGGTGGGAATATCTTTGTTGACGGAGAAACCTATACACTGGTCAGCAAGCAATACAGGCCAACACTATTGAAAGTCACTCACCAATCCGTTCATTGATATTGTAAGCCGCCTTGGCTGCAGCTGCCTGTACCCTTGTAACACGAGGCAGACGCACTTCCTCGTAAACAGCGAGGGCTTGAGCGATATCCCCAGAGAAATAACGCCTATCAAATAGCAGTCCAAGTGCTGCTGCATCTTCAATAGCCATGCAGGCTCCTTGGCTTTGATGAGGCATCATCGGGTGGCCAGCATCTCCCAAGAGACAGGTGGCACCGCGTTGCATATATGGATACGGGTCATGTACCCAGAGACGCCATGGCTTGATTTCTGTCCCAATCTTCAGATGGTTAAATACCTGTCGGTCCAGTTCCGGGTATGGGTTGAGTAGTTCTTCGATAGGGCGGTCCTCAGCGCCCCATGCCTGTGTTGAATAGTCGCCTTTGTCACGCGGGAAGAAGCAGTAGTACGATAGGAGCTTGCCGCCATTGCAGGGTGACAGAACAATCTTGTCCCATTTGCCTTCCTGTCCACCCCAGTACTCTAGTGCGCTATCCTCGGAGTAGTTGACTAGGCCGAGCTTGATGGCATCCTCGGTTTTGACGTTGGTGTGTAAGCAGCTCTGGTCGGAGGGCCGCTTTTCTGGTGTGATTCCAAGAATACCTCGAACAGCCGATCCGATTCCATCTGCGCCGATGATTAGGTCGTGGCTTATCACTTCACCGTTCTCGAAGACGACGGTACTCGTCTTTAAATCGATATCGCGGCACTAGACAATAGACATTAGCACATGCTTGATTTCGGTCAGTCAAAAGAGGAATGTACTCGGTAGTTCACTTTGAGGGTTGCTGGTGCTCCTTCACCCTCGCCCAGGGCCGAATCCTTTAGCATGGTATGCATGTACTGACGGTGGAACATATTGTATGCATATCCCCAGCGCTTCTCATAATCATCAAGGTCATACACACTAACGGGCTCGCCCGTCTTCCAGTCACGGTTGATGAGCTTCTTCAAAATCACAGGGTCACCCTTGGCGACATCGACCTTCCACTCGTGTAACCAGCGGGTGCCGTTGGCAGCACACGAAACGGAAGCGCCAACTTCGCCTGCAAAGTCTGACTTTTCATAAATGGTCACGGTATGTCCTGCACGACGCAAGGCAACTGCAGCGGACATGCCGCCAATACCGCCGCCAATAATGCCTACATCGAGACTTCTCCAGCCTGACATGGTGCAGATCAATAAAGTTCGTGGATTATAAGATTGGATTGAAGTAAAAAATTGTGAGTGTTAAGATAGATGTATAGAAGATAGATATATAGCAAGATTTCTTAATCTCTATCTCTACTCCGAATATCTATACAACTTCGGCTGGCGGATGATGCACTTCGGGTGGCGGACCGCGCACGCTTATCCTCGGCTTCCATTTAGGGCTTCATCAAGGAAAGAACTTATCTAAATCGGCGGATCATGTTCTGATTCGTTAATTAAATTAACTTTGAATGGCTTCTCGTAAAATGATCTCATGATATTTACTCTCAACTAAGTACATCTTTGTCATGATATCTATCAACTGGACAGGATTCTATTGACAACATTTGAAGTATATTTGGGATAGTCAGCGATATCAGTCCCAAGTCGAGGCGACATTGTAGATGCTGAGTTTGACATTCTTAGTGGCTCCTCCAGTAGATATCAGATGGGTATGAATCGCCTCACTGCTCGGGAAAATTTGAGCTGTGAGAGTAGTCTCTCCCTGGCCCCCGAAAACTTCAACACTAGATCGATCCACGAAAATGCTCAGATTTACTCTGCCGTTGACAACCGATGCTAGCGGTCCACGGTATAGGCTCGCAAAAGTCTTGTCGAAGGATACATCTCCAGACTTGGTGCGGTCAAGGAAGACTTGTTTGTTGACGAAGTCATAACCGATCAGGGTCTGCTCGGTGGAGTCGGTGGAGGCTCGAACAGCAATGGCAAACTGCGAAGCCTTCGAAGTAGCAGAGAAGCTCAAGTCGATCTTGATCGTTTCTTTATTGGCACCCACATAAATGGAGCCTTGGCGAACAGAACTGTAGGTGTGTGAATAGGTCGGGTGCTTGCTGACGATAGAAGACCATGCTTCCTGGGGCTTCTGAACCAGAGTCGCCTTGTTCCCGATTGTCTTAAGTGAGAGATGACGAGGAATAGACATTGCACTTCTCCATGGGTTGGTGGGAATGTTCGGGCCATATTGCCAGTTGTTCATCCACGCGATGTGAGTATAGGAATCAGCAGAGAGGCCATTAAAGCCAGCTGAAGCATAGAAGTCTGGACCCCAGTCCATCCAGTTGGCGGTCGCATTTCCAGGATATACAGAATCGGTGTCGGGGGTGAAGGTAGTGCCGTCAAACTCACCCACGAAGTACTGGGTTCCAGAGCCGACTGTACCGGGTGGCCCGCCGGGGTTGAGTCCGCTGACAATGACCCATTTCGTGGACTTCCCTCCATCCACAGGTAACTTGAAAAGGCCGGGGCACTCCCAAATTCCGCCTTGGGCGTTGTAAGGACCGAACTCACTCGCCAGCTTCCAGTCCTTAAGGTTGTCGGAAGTGTAGATGACAAGCTTATACAATGTGGCCAGAGAAGTGACGACAACCCACTTATGGGACTCCTCGTGCCAGAAAATAAAGGGGTCACGGAAGTTTTGGTACTGGTCTTCGTATGGGGCTGGAGGATTGTAGATAACCGGGTTGGCGGCATCGTACGTAGTCCAGGTTAGACCATCATCAACACTGTAGGCGATAGACTGGGCTTGCTGGTTCTCCCGGATGGTCTTGCCACTCGGAAGGGTCTGCGCAACAGGGTACTATAGAAAGGGAGTGAGCTAGTCATTTCAGCACTATATGTCTGCTGGTGGGTGAGCTTACGCTGGAAGTATACATAGCGATCATGGGGGGCTTCCCATCCTTCCCAAAGCCACTGGTGTTGTTCACATCGACAATTGCACTTCCACTGAAGTACATCTCCGTGACCTCGCCGCCAAATCCCCGGGCAAGAAGGGCGATGGGCTTTTCTTCCCAGTGGGTCAAATCCTTACTAGTGGCATGACCCCAGGACATGTTACCCCATTGGATCCCACCGGGGTTATACTGGTAGAACATATGGTATACCCCATTGTGATACAAGAGACCATTAGGGTCATTCATCCAGTGCTCCTGAGGTGAGAAATGGTATTGGCCACGGTAGGGTTGGTCATAGTTGAAGGCATTTACCATGCCGGAAATTCCAGCTAAGAGACCCGCAAGGGCCTTGAGGTGAACCATGATGAAGGGATAAGTATTTTGTGGAAGAATAATGTTTGTGGCGACATGACTTTATATATATACCTGAGCGATTTGATCTGGGTCCTCCCAAGGTCAGCCAACAGGTTTGATCTGAATATCACACCACATCCATTCCCCATAGTAGGCATACCCCATACTCCGTCGGTCGACTTAGATTTGGCATAGGAGTTTATTCGGACAAACTCAAACTCTCAAATGAACAAAAAGCTTGTGCTTTCTGCTTTGGTGGGGGAAATTTCGGGCCATTTTCGGTGAATCGGAGAGATGAGAGATATCCCGGCAATGTCGTAGGTTGATACCCCATGGGGAAGTGGATCTATCGGCTTCGGGATCATCTGATAGGTGCAGGTTTCGGTAAAGTCTTTGCTTGGAACCTTGGAAATATCCCGACCAACCTCGTGTTGGAGGCCCGTACACCCCGTGATGATTTGAGCCCGCATCTCCGCTTTGTTTATGACCGGAGTATGCAAGTCTCGGCCTCGGAAGTGGCTGATCCGACCTGCTAGCTCTCCCTAGAGAAGGCCGTCGACTAAAAGCTGATTCGCTGAATAGGTAATTTGAAAGGGTATGCCGGCGAAACTTCGCAGATATTAAACGTTACTGAGGGGTCTCGGACGTTTAGTTCGTCGGCTTGAGTGTCTCAAGTTCATTTCTTTGCTGTTCAGACCCCAAAACAATTGGATGTGGCAATCTATTACACTTCGAGGCATACAATCGGAGAAGCAGGGGTTTCTTGATTCACAAAAGTATAAGATCCAACATTTGGCCTCTCCCAGAACGCTCTTCTGAATGATATCTACATCTTACATATCTCCGATTTACTCTACTCCACAAACACCATGGGGGTCTGGCTAAAGAAACCCGAGAATGTACCCGGGGCATCATGGCCAGCCATTGCTATCTCTAGCTTCGTCGCCTTCGGAGGTATCTTGTTCGGGTAGGTTTATCATTCCCACATGAATTTCGGATGTACCTAACTTCTCCCTCAGATATGATACAGGCACTATCAGTGGTATCCTTGCTATGCCACACTGGCAGGATCTTTTCTCAACCGGCTATAGAGATGCTACCGGACATCTCAACATTACCTCTAGCCAGTCCTCTGCTATTGTCTCCATTCTATCGGCCGGAACATTCTTTGGTGCTCTCTGTGCGGCTCCCCTGGGAGACTCCATCGGTCGTCGGTGGGGTTTGATTGCCTCTAGCTGGGTATTCAACTTCGGCGTGATTTTGCAAACAGCTGCTACTTCTATTCCGCTATTCCTTGCGGGTAGATTCTTTGCTGGATTTGGCGTGGGCTTAATTTCTGCGCTGAGTACATACCCCAAACTTATTAACCCATGATCTTCCCAACTAATTAATCTATCAGTTCCTCTATATCAGTCTGAAACTGCGCCGAAGTGGATCCGTGGTTTTATCGTTGGTTCTTACCAGCTAGCTATCACCATTGGTCTACTGTTGGCCTCGGTAGTTAACAATTCAACTCACAATCGGAATGACACCGGTTCTTACCGTATCCCAATCGCTGTCCAGTTTGCGTGGGCTATTGTACTGATTATCGGAATGCTTGTCTTGCCCGAAACCCCCCGCTACCTTATCAAAAAGGATAACCTTGAGAGGGCAACTAAGAACCTTGCAAAGCTTCGACGTCTACCTGAAGATCATATCGCAGTCAGGGAAGAGATTGCCGAGATTCAAGCAAATCACGATTATGAAATGAGCCTAGGCGAGCCTAGCTATCTCGAATGCTTCCAAGGCAACTTGGGAAAGCGGCTATTGACTGGTTGCGGTCTTCAAGCCCTACAGCAACTGACCGGCATCAACTTTATCTTCTATTACGGCACACAGTTCTTCAAAAACTCCGGATTCAAGAACGAATTCATCATCAGCCTTATCACAAACTGCGTGAACGTGGTTTCGACTATTCCTGGTCTCTACGCAATTGATAAATGGGGCCGCCGGCCTGTCCTCCTTCTTGGTGCCGTCGGCATGTGTATCTCTCAGCTTCTGGTTGCTGTCCTGGGAACGACGACCACTGGCCAGGAT
This sequence comes from Penicillium griseofulvum, assembly GCF_001561935.1. Classification (NCBI taxonomy): domain Eukaryota; kingdom Fungi; phylum Ascomycota; class Eurotiomycetes; order Eurotiales; family Aspergillaceae; genus Penicillium; species Penicillium griseofulvum. The sequence goes on from NW_024467421.1 coordinate 45,118, forward strand.
GCCGCTGGCAACATCATTGTGCAAAATGCCGCGGCCCAGAAAGCTGCCATAGCATTCATCTGCATCTTCATCTTTTTCTTCGCTGCATCCTGGGGACCTATTGCTTGGTAAGTCATCATCGGTTCTTTGAAGTCAAACATAGCTAATATGGGAGCAGGGTTGTTACTGGTGAAATTTTCCCTCTGAAGATTCGTGCTAAGAGTTTATCCATAACCACTGCCACCAATTGGCTGGTTAACTGGGCCATCGCTTACTCTACCCCGTATCTGGTGAATTATGGACCGGGCAATGCCAATTTGCAGTCGAAAATCTTTTTCATCTGGTTTGGATGCTGCTTCCTTTGCATTGCATTTGTTTATTTCATGATATATGAGACCAAGGGACTTTCCTTGGAGCAAGTGGATGAGCTGTACTCTGAAGTCAGCAACGCGCGGAAATCAGTTGGCTGGAAACCCACTGTCACGTTCGCGGAGATTGTGAACCAAAAGCGAGGATCGGTCAGCCAGAGCCAGCATGATGAGGATGTGGAAGAGAAAGCTTAGGCCAAGGGACTATATCGTTGGAACTGTCAGACGGTAGCTTTACAACCCCAAAATGATGCGGCGTCTGTGTGAGCTGATGGGTATTGGGGAAAATTCAAGACTCCGATACGGGGTATGGAAGATATGAAGTAGCAGGGTTTCAAGACCTTTGTTGACGCTACTATTTTACTAAGATTGAGATGTTTGGACGGGAAACAGGCAATTTATTAGCAATTCATCCCTTTAATTACTATAAATGCAAGTTCAGACTCTAACAAGGAACTTAATAATCATCTTTTAAACCAACTCAACCCCCTTCTCCACTGGCATGAACTACCTTTCTTCCAATACCACGCGATGACTCTGACAAGGGAGATCATTGAAACATGGGGTATTTCCTATTTGGGTGGGAATCCTATCTCTTCCGCCCCATCTATATACAACATCCCTACTTTGTTTGCCACTCCTTTACTATATTTTTGCCAAAGGCTAAAGCGAAAAACAAAAACATACAACAGTGAGGATTCGCTGGTGGTCACCAACCCAACTACACTTACCGGCGTGTGGCTAAAACTAGTGAGTTTCGGCGGTGATTGAAACTCCAGCGGTTTTTATACATGCTAGCTAGAATTGTATATATCTAGCGATCTCTAGGGCTACCTTTTTGTGTGTAAATTCTCATGCAGAGGTAATTAAATACCATGGAATTTGCAGACTGATCCCTTCATTTTGACAAAAGACTGAGAGTACAACCAAAGGCCAACAGCTTTGTACAATACTGACTAGTTATGTAATGGAGACACAATTCCACTGCTTTCTCTTCTTTAGTTCCCGTCCCACCAAGTGTAGTTGTTAGTTTCGGCAGGAGTGTCAAACACTAGCTCGGAGCTACTGTTCAAGGGTCTGTCGGGCCAGACGTTGAGCAAGCCATCCCAGATCTCAATATCTCTGTACTGAACGCTGACGCCGGGTGCATTGTACAAAGCAAAGCCATTGCTGTCCTCTCTGCTGGGATAGATCCGGCCAGTGAGAGCGAAGCGATCATTCACAAAGACTTCCACAAGGGAGCCGTCGACGAATATGTTCATTTCAATCGGTTCTGTCACAGGACTACCGCCATGAATTCCTGCCATCTGGTAGGGCTCAAAGTACCCAGCCAGTGTCGTGTTTGGGAACGTCTTGATCTGAGAGGAGTAGGCGCGGTCCAACACGACTGACTTCTTGGAGGGATCGTAGTAGATGTTCGTGTACTCTTCGCGATTGGGCGAGGCAGCGACCGTCACACCTGTGACACCCGTGGTGCTTTTGATATTCAGTTTCAATTCATAGGAATTACTGAGAGTGCTGGGCAGGCGGATTTTGCTGGTGTTGCTGCACATCTTCTTGCTACAACGAGACTTGGTGTGCTGAGAGCCACGGCGAAGACCCGTAACTACATCGCTGGCCGCGCGCACGCCCAGAGTGCTTGCAGTCCAGGTACCATTGGAGTTTAACGTATAGCGGGAGTTTCCAACGGTGGCATCAGCAGAGTTGTGGACAACACCGCTGGTTTCTTTGATGAAGAGTTCCCGGGCCAAGGACAGCGCACCTTGGTAGCCTTGCTGCACGATGCCGAAGTTGTCCATGTCCTCACTTGCCCAGCCATACTGAATACGGCGGTTGTTCTTAGTGTCATTGAACGAGGTGATCTGGCAGATCATGTTAGTTTCCATCGTTCGATGAGATTGCGTGGTACAGTTATGATCTGATTCTTACCGCATACAGAATACCCCAGTCGCTCGCACCGCCTGAGACAGGGTTGAAGGCTATGCTACCATTCGGACGCGCGGAAATTTCTCCCTCATTCCACAAAGACCACCTCCGGTCATGGAAGCTGACCTCGCCTCCTTCAGCACCCATGCTGACGAAGTAGCGGTCGTCAATAGTGAAAAAGTTGGAAACTTCAAAGTTGAGGCCATATGATCCAGTTTCCTCCAATGAGCCCAAGGTACTGTTCGCTGCGGGTTCCCACAGAGCACCAAGGAAAGTCCAATTGGTGAGATCAGATGCGGAGGCACTGTATAAGGGCATGCGAGGGCCAGCGCCTTTAATACCGGAGCCCAATATGGCATAGTAGTGAGGCTCGGAATTTCCTACTAGCGAGTCCAACTGGGGAAGCGGGAGGTAGAAGGGATCCCGCCAGCCGGTGACATTCCAACCGTCAGGTGGACTGCTGATGACTGGGTTGTTGGCATATTCTTGCCATGTCACTCCACCGTCGGTGGAGTATGCCAGACTTTGGCTTTCGGTCCCAGGGAGATAGGGTCGGGTATACGAGGTTGGCAGTTTTGAAACGGATGTGTAGAAGGCGAGAATTGTTCCATCGACTTCGCCAGAGATATTCACGGGCTGGGCTGTTCCAGAAAAGATGCCCAGATGGTTGTACATCGGTGGATCGTGGTGGTCGGTAGTCAAGTTGGTTGTACCTATTGACTTCGCTTCTCCGTCTTGCCATCCTGCGAGTCCATTGCCGGGGTTGTGGTCAACATCAGTCCAAGTTATGAGGTCGCTGGATGTCGCATGTCCCCACGATATATTGCCTATATGTATGAGATATTTAGCAAGGATCTTGCTAGACAGCTAGGAGAGGGAAAAAGTACCCCAGTTGACATGATTGGGGTTAAACTGATAGTGCATATGGTAAATGCCTTCAACCGGGTCGTACATAGGGGCACAAGGGTCCTGGATCAATGGTTAGTGTGACTTAGTTCATCCAGAGCTTTTCGGAATTCGGAAAGAGACATACATTCATCCACCCTGCAGGGGCCAAAAAATGGGAGTACGGTCTCCAACGAGTGAAAAGGCTATTGTTTCCCATCTTCTCAATCATCTCCTCCGTCAGGGTTTGACCCCATGCGGTTGAGACGGTGACAGCGAGCATCACACCAAGAATTGCTGTCTTTGGAGCCATGATTGCTGTTTGGGACTATTCGCACCTCCAAGTGAGGATTAATAGCGCCTTCTTATAATTGAAGGGTAAATGTCTCATTTTACTTCCCCGGGGTTTCGTCGTCATATCTTCGGGTGGAGGAAATCTAAACCCACGGGGTTTTATGTTTTCCCCCCGCAAGTTACTAATGGACGCCGATGAGTTGGGGAACTTATCTAGATCTTAATCGGGTTTGAAGTAACTCAATGTCGACCCACGATGGTGTTGTGGTGCTCACAGCCAATGACAGTCAGGTGGAATGATTTGACGTTGCAAATCCCCGAGAATTTCCCGAGTCTTCGGAGATTTGTCCCTATTACTCCTACAATATAGAGAAATGTCACCTCATTCTTTTTTTTTATATCCTAGTCTCTAGACTTCTCATAACGGATCTGAGCCGCTGATAAATACAAAAATCAAAACACACATGTCTAAAGTCGTATGTATTGGTTTATGCGTGGGAGAGAATGATAGAATCAAATCAGTAAGTAGGTAATAAATGGTAGGTTATAGTTATAATGGCACAAGAGTACCATTTGTGGAGAGTGTATAGTTATAGACTTTTCAACACGCTTAGCCGGCTCTAACTAGCAAGAGGTATTATTAAATGATAGGGTCGATAGCGAAATTACTAAACTATAGAGTATTCTAACAGTTTACTTTAGGAGCCGGCCTCACCTACTTATAGACTTAACATCTGTAAAGACTTAGTTCAATAGCTAACTATAATATAAGCTGCCTACGAGAGGAATCTAGCTGTTACAGTGTTAGGGCCCCTAGCGAGATCCACACGCGGGAGGACGAAAGTATAGACTTAGATCCCGGTCCTTAGGCAAACTACGGTATGACTATACTATAGGAGGTAGCGAGAAATACTAGGGAGCCTCTCTAACGATCGACAACCTACTACACCTGTAAACGTCTTGACTGTACTAGTAGCAAAGCTACAAATGTAGAATCAATTATGATCCAGATTATCGGACAAGTCTCCCAATAAGAATACTCTAATTATCTATAGAACGACGGTCTCTAGGCTAAGCATATCGGAGACTAAGCACAGTCAAAGGTTATCTACAAAGAAAGACCGGAAAGAAATAAGGAAGAAATCATTAATAATCTCCTGAGTTCTGAATAAAAGTCAAGCTATATATAGCTAAGGGGAGGCACAGCGAGTAATTGTTTTTTAAGCAAAGTAGAGCAAGCCGTTTTCGTGAGACTTATCAATTTGACCCCCTTCCAAAAAGTCTCCGCAACGTGGACGTTGATTTTGGACCTGCCTCGGGCTTTAATGGGCAAAAAAATGAAATTACCATACAGAGAAGATAAGGCGAGAAGGGCGTCTTAAGCCTGCTTTCCATGTCGTTCGTGATCTCCTTCTTTTCTTTTTCTGGAAGTTCGAAGCCCCGAAAGCTGATACAGCACCAGCACTCCGAAGTGCAATGGCCTATGCCTTTCTTCCTTGTAGAAAGATGCCTTTGTCCACAGCAACCACAACCCCGGCTACAACATCCGCCTCGATCCGAGCAATCCTGAACCATTCTTTCGCACATAAACCAGGCAGCATCATGTCTGACGCTATCATAAAGGTTTCTAAAAGTCGGTAAAAGCATAGACTCAGCTCGGTAAAGGGCTTGTTCTCTTTTTGGATATTGTCTTTTGACCACTTCGAGCTGTTCATTTACTTCTTCAAGCTGGGTATATGAATCGGAGTCAACAGCTGTGGCCTTTTGTAAGGCTGTAGCCCTGTGGTTTAGCGCTTCCTCGCGCTGTATTTGCTCACGCAAAGCGTGCTCAGCAATAATTAAATCGGCAACAAGGGGCCGGTCGAGGCAGCCAAAATCGTTTTTTAAATAGCCCTGGCGATAGGACTCGTAGCTGTAATGAAAAACATGCGTATGCCTCTGGGAGAATCCCATGACGAGCGGAAGGATGGAAAATGGCAAAGATTTCGTAGTTGAAAAAATGTGTAGAGAAGATATTTTAGCCCGAGGTGCATAGGTGTATTTCTGAGGTCACCAGCCCGCTGCCTAAAATGTACTTAGGGAAGAACTTTACCGTTCCAGTCCAAGGTTGTATGTTCTGATCTGAATATTCCATCGACTATTTACTTCATTTCCTTGGGGGACTGCTGTTTTACTACACTCAATACGCTAAACTTAGGTGTATACGCAGCGGTATAGGGTCCATTTTAAAGTCTTTCGTACAAAGCCTTTTTCTACCTTTTCCGCCGTCGACCTATCTAGAATGATATCCGAGACTACTAAAGATACCACTAAAAAGTCCACTGAGAAGACTACTTAAAAGATATTACAAGGCCGCTTATGCGTGCCGACTATTTTTGTGTATTATAAATTACTAAGTGGGAAAATGAAGCTTTAGGCACTATACAAATCCATCTATCTCCGCTTTTTGAGGTGGTTGAATGTATAGTGCCAAAAGCCTCATTTCTTACTTGCAGGGTTAGCTGACAGAACTCGGGTACCTTCCAAATTATTAAGGCATCTGCAATATAGTGATTCACGTATCTTTATTTTTCTACCAGTCTCATCGCCACGGATGAGACTCAGCGGTTGCATGCTTCGCCCTCGTTTATTTATAACCTAAGGTTCTACCCCGATGACAAGTTAATAGAAGAACTTTTCTATGTCCCTGATCACTCTGCTGGTGGGATTATTTACAACAAAAAGGTTCGAAGCTCTGCCTCTGATATTTCGTCCATTGTGGGCTGATGCTGAGATGCGCTCGGAGCGCCTCATTCAACATCGGGTTAACTCTATCGCCTACTGCGCTGAAGGTGGCCGCGTTGTAGCTTTCGTGTTCAAATGTGTGTCGCGTGCTTGAGGAACATGGGCGCGGGCAATATGGGACAGACTGTTTAGGTTAGGGGTAGATGTAGCTTACATTTGGAGTTTCGGAGTTGTGTCATTGAAACATGAGGCATTTCCTATTTGGGAGTCCTACTTCTACAACCCCATCTATATACAACAATCCCTTTGTTTCCCACTCCTTTTATCTTTTTGCCAAAAGATATAAAAAAAAACAAAAACATACAACAGTGAGGATTCGCTGGTGGTCACCCACCCAACTACTAACTCACCGGCGTGTGGCTTGAGTACGGCTGAGCGGACGGGAAGCCCTATTTTCCACACCCTATGGTCGTATGTATCATTTTATGTATGAAGGAGAATCATAAAATCCTAAAGCCTAGGTTATAAGGTAGCTCTCTCTAGTTATAACGGCATGAGAATACGCGGAGAAAGTATAGTAGACTTTTGAGAAGGCTTTCCGAAAAACAAATGAGAATTGTCTCGAATTATTGGCCGTGCTTCTGAACACGGCTCTAACCCTAACTAGTCAGTAAATGATTATAAACTAACAGACCCTATAGTAGAAAGCATTTCAACAGATTACTTCATAATGGAACATTTGAAATAGATCCGTCAACCAAGAATCCTAGAATGCTAGACAGGCAACTATGCAGATCTTCAATGTTCTTCAAAGTGTCCCTTCCCGTAGTGATATAGAATATATCCGGGCTACTGCCCCCCCCATAGCTTCCAAGGTTGTTTACTCTCTCTCCTCTTCCTCCCCCCTTCCTCTTCCTCTCCTCTGCCTGTCTCTCTCCGTGTACGAGTTCTCCTCTCTTCAAGGCTATAGAATATTTTCTTAACCATGAGGGACGTTTGGCCTACAAGCCGTTCACAAAAGGAAGACGCCAGGCCAGAAAGTCCCACCCGACTGGCGAACTACTCTCGTGTGGTGTTGTGTGGTGTTAATTCTGTGTCATCTCTGGGACCGAAACAGGTACAGTCTGCTCCTGTTTGTTGCCACGTTTGATGTTGACAGACAATTTCAGGCACAACCGTGAAGAGGCGCGGTTATTCCAGCTGGAACATCCACAAGTCTTAGGCGTCTAGTCCAATCAGAGCCCTGCTCCAGCAGAACTGGTAAGTCTCGACTACAGTCAATAAGAATACAGTGCTTGGCAAGTTTGATTATTAACAGTATGCCTGCAGAAGGCTCGAGTCTCCCCGACAACGATTACCCCGGTTCCTTTTTCGCCCGTGTGTTTAGAGATGTCGCACTTGGTTCGCAAAACATCGTGCACCCTCAGCTCCTCATGCTCCAGGTCCCAGTGGCGGCGAAACTGATAGCCATCCGTCTGCACCACAACATCACACTGTCATTGAGTCCCTGCGTTCTGCATCAACGGAGAATTACCGATATCAATTTATATTGAAAAGATTAACATGGAAAGACGTGAAGCCATCATCCGAATCCCATGCTTTCTTATCAATACGAAAAGGAGTTCAAGACCGTTGAAAAATTGAAAGAGGAATTGAGAAAGAAGAAAAAGATGAGCCGCAGAAAGTGGCTGTTTTTGGCCCATGGGGTAAGTATATACCAAAAAGAAACTCATCAACGGCAGTATATTAACCAAGTGTGGTCATATATAGGCAACTACAAGACTGTCTTGAGCAATGCACCCCTACTTCAACACTTCGTAGAGTCAGACAACTCTTTCACACCGGCTACTGCCAACGAGTTCCATACATGGAACAATCCTAGGCCGCTGGGAACACTCGAGCTCATCACCCCACCCTAGGGTACATCTCCTAAACCTTCCAGAAGCTAAGGAGTCGCCCGGCCTCCCCTGACTTTCTGAAGTCGACGGGGTGGAGGGTCAGCTTGCTTCCTCCTTTCGTTTTTTTGTTCCACTGCGTCTTTTATTACAACCACTTCCATAATGGATCCGCTTATCCCCTTTCCAAGGCAGGCTGCCCTCCCTGCTTCCGGCGTCTGCCTAGGTTCTGTTTGTTTTTATATTGTTCTGTTACTTTTTATTACTTTTTGTTTGGTTTGGGTTTTGGCTTCTTGGTTTCGGAACATCACGGAACGAAAGGTGAAAGAGTTGGATTGGACTGGTATCGTTTTGACCAACTCGTTGATTTCGTCCACATCGCTTCCTTCGGTAGCCTCCAGGCGACTTTTTTGTAATTAAAGGGATGAAACCAACGTTCAACTCTAGAAGTTGAAGGCTCTTTAGACCATAGATATCTGTATTGTATATAGCGTAGCAATTTTGATGCTACGGCATATATACTATATGCATATCAAATAGATAATTATATGCTAGAGGCTACACATCAGCCCACTGGAGAAGGTCGCTCGGCATGGGATCGTTCATCTGATATCCCACGGCTTCTTGTTACCACCGCTGATGCACTCTACAAGATCACTCTATGTGATGGAAGGGTAACAAAGTAACTAAGTAGGTGGATTAGAAAAGTACAAACACAAGTCGGAGGGAAGAACCCCTCCAGTGGAAGCAGTGTAGGCACCAGCGCCCTTCCCGCTATTTATACAGCTAAGAAGAAAGAAGAAAACGAACAAAAAGTAAAATATTAAGAAAAAAACTCCCACACTTGAGTGGGTCAAGTGCGTTGAATTGTTGCAACCACTCCTAGATATCGTTGATCACCGCGAGAATATGATCAAATTGTGCCTGGTGGTCCTCCACCGTGGCTTGTGGGATAAATGACCGAGCGGGGACGACAAGGTCAGGGAAGTTGTCCGCTTGGATGGCACTGTGGATGGCGGCATTTCGGGAATCGTCTAAGCCGACCTCCATCTGCATTTGCCGAACCTGCTGCTCTAGACTTTGGATTGCCGTTAGGCCGCTTTCAGCCTGCTCCTGATGGGTGAGGAGGCGAATTTCCAACGATGATTGGGAGGAACGGTTCCGTTGGTGGCCCCGGGAAGTTTCGGGATCGAGGGGCAATGGAAAGAAACTGTAGCGGACGGCTCACCCATTCCACTGGCAGTTTCCACATGCTGTAACGACGCGATCGATATCGTGGAAACGGGCGCACTTAGCCCAGGAACCATTGTTTTGCAGACAATTAGTGCACTCTTGTTGGGAAACTTCTCCCACAAGCTGAATCAAAATCGATTCAACATTTGCGGCTTTGCTGCCGATCCGCTCGTCTAGGCGTTAGCCAGTGTAATGAGTGGTCGATCGTCGTAGCAGCTCCCTCACTGGAATCTCTTCCTGTCTCCCTGACCTTTGGAAGGTTCAGGAGATGGACCCCAACGGGCAGGGTGCTGATCTTCATAGGGATAGGGAACACATCATAGTTCCTGATCGGAACTCGTTGGTGCAGTGGGCGTGAAGGACCCAGAAGGAGTCCCCCAACTCTGCATATGGACGGAATGGGGGGTTCGCTGTCCAGGACAGTGCAGTAGTCAAATATCAAAGTTATACATGGAAAAGTCGTTTGCACAAAGCCTTTTTCCGCCTTTTCTTCTTGCCGTCGACCTACTTAAATAGGATGATATCTGAAAAGGCCACTAGGCATACTATTGAAAGGACCACTGAAAAGACCACTGAAAAGACCACTGAAAAGACCAAAAAGAGTTCATAGATCCGCTTATACAGCCAACTATTCGTATCCCAGCTTTATTTGCAAATAAAAAACACAAAAACATACAACAGTGAGGATTCGCTGGTGGTCACCCACCCAACTACTAACTCACCGGCGTGTGGCTTAAGTACGGCTGAGCGGACGGGAAGCCCTGTTTTCCACACCCTATGGTCGTATGTATTAGATTAGGAGTGGGAGAGAAATATAAAGTGAAAAAAGGCAACTTGGTAGTATAGTGATATCAACCTTGGAATGAAGCTTTTGTTACATTGTAAATATGGGGGTATATGTGTGTTATTAATCTCCTAATTTATTTATGGTAAATACATGCAAAATCAATTTCAAAATAGAAGACTGATTATGAAAAGTTATCGAATGTGAAATATATATTTCTACCGTACTATTCTAACGGCTCTATACACACGTCGTAACTACATGTACTCTGAAGATGAGCATATCGTATATATTTGATATGTTTGTTCTGATCCATGTCACATCACATTCCTTGGCTCTGGCCCTCTTCTCAATCTTACTCTTCTATTCACCCTCTTCTCACATCAACATGCAACATTGCCCATCCCGCTTTAAAACCTGACCACAGAGAGTTTACATAGGCTAGTGTAAGCGATTTCAGACATGTCTATCACCCCGGAGCATTCTGTGAAACAAATACTTGCTGTGCCATATACTCAAAATGCGGGAACCAACCATTGATGTCTCTACCTCTTGGTATCCCCTGAGAAATCTGTCCAAATTGATTGTCAGCCAAGCTATAGTGCCCCAAGCACCGTGCTTCGAGGGGGTTCTAAAGCCAATTTCATTGTTTCTGAGTTGATGCATATGGTGCCCGATGATGCCTAAGCCGAATCCATTATCGATGTCACATCCGGACTTTCTGTCTCGCGGATTTACGATTTGCTTATTGAGAACGGGCGTCACAAATATGAATTTGGTGCAGATGGAGTGGGGTGCAGATACTGGACTACTGATCAACTCAATCTTCTACAACAAGCCTAGTTTGCCGCAAAATTCTGTCAAATCATAGCAGCAAAATCTGCCATACAGGAACTGTGGCCAAAGCAGACACCCCTTGCTCTTGACCCGGGGCCTATTACCTATAAGGCTCGAGGATGTGAATTAGGTAGTTAGTAGGAAATGAGTGAAAGGGGCAAAATTGGGGAGACGATCGGAAGTTATTACCTCTCAATATCTATTTCTCTCCATCAAGTAGCTTAGATGCCTATCTGATCGATTTCTTTGTGCGTGGAAATGTATCTAAGAAATTTCCCCCAATCCAACACCTGGACAGCCTAATCCGGCACACATTTTCACTGTAAAATTATTCTAAAATATGATACAATACAGACCGCTAGTCTACCTCACTGCACCCTGGTGAAATTTACAAAGTGGAGAGTGAACTGCTCATTCTGTTCGTTTCTTTGAACACTTTGATAATAGCCTGGCATACGAGAAGAAAGGAAAGACTGCATATTAGAAGGGATTTGAGATCCCATCATGTGGAATCGTGATATTTGTCGTCTCCGAAGACACTGTACTATCTGATTTCTTTCTTTTCTGATTCTTTTTTTCCTCCCTCGGCACGTATGCTCACGAGAGACGTTCTGTATGAACACCCGTTTCTATCAAAGAAACTTTGAAACGAGACTTGTGAGAAACGGTGTAAATTTCCTCTAGTTTAAAAAAAATCTACTGGTGTCTTTGTTCCTAATAAAAAAACACCATAGCCACACACCAATCTCTTCCTAGCAGTTCATAATATGAAAGAAATACTAATTTTATATTTACATTTAATATGGGAGGCCAGTCGAGTCAAAGAGCTGGTCGAGTCAAATGACCTAATGAAATTAATATCTTGATTCAGGTACTATTCCACAGGTATAAGAAGACCATCATTTGCTTCAGAGAATCTAAAAATTTACTACCTCATCTCGTCTTTCTTGGAGATGGTTTTGATGATCGAGTGCACGAGCTTCCCTCCGGGGCTTCGGATCTATTCAAGTTGAAATTGGGACTATCGTCGAAGCACCATAGTTTTTAGCAATCCCTCAGTTTCTTCCAAGTCATTATATCCGATGAGGATATCAAGAGCACCGTATTCCTTCAATTCGTACCCAAGGAAATAGTGAGTGAACACTATTAATACCACCCCGTTATTTTTACATGCTCACTTATCCAAGTTACCCTACGTCCCACAAAAGACATCAACCGCAGAGACTGGAAAGAAGGACAGCGATGATCTATTGTACATCTCCGATAAAGACTTGCTCGTTTACATGGTTATAAATTACGACATGAGCACGGAAACACGAAAGCCACGTGAAGATGTGGTAACGGTCCAAGAATTCCTGCAACATCTCCAATCGAAAGAACCAGTTAATTTCTCGCCTCAGCAAAAGGAAGCTTTGGTCAGCGGATTGAATTGGCTTACGAAAAATAACTGATGGGATAGAGAGTGGTGGATACAGAACTTGGGTCTTCATTGAAAAAAGAAACGCACCGTATCAGAATGCATGGGCAGCTTGATTTATAACTTCAATGATAGAATACCCAATTCCAGGAAACAATTTCTGTTCGCACATCAAGTCAAATTAGTTCCTCAGTTATTACAATAAGCAGTCAGTTAGAGGGTTGATACGGTTACAGTGTATAGTACTCTTAGTTTATAGGACTAGTTTGACTGAGCGCCTATTCTGCCAGGAAGTGCTATATAGCAATAGCCCAAGATCACCCTCGATAACCGAGTAGAGTGGCCTTAATTTGAGGGTATTAAGGGTATTAAGTTTATAATATGTTAAAGAAAAGAGAAAAAATATATAAGTATATATTATGCTATTATTACACAGTTAGGCCAAGTGTCAGCAAATGCAGGGTCTGACCGCGTCACCCTGTTGTCTGACAATGAGATATAACTGCTCAATTGTACACCTAGCCTTCCCCAGATCTTCTTCCCAGAATTATCTCCAATGAGATTAGATATCTTATGGGTCAACATGACTTTGGCCTTGCAAGCCATGGCTGCACTCTCCCAGTCAGAACTGCAAACGCGCTATCCAACGGGATCATTCTCGATTCTTGCTTACGGTGTCGCGTCTGAGGGGATCAACGTTTTTTATTCTGATGGTAACTATGGTTTCCCACATGAGTCTGATGCCCCATTTGACCTGATTCCTAGGACTCGCATATGTCGGCGACTCTTCTCAGTGGGTGTCTGGATCGGTGACGACCGACGTTACATGTAGGGTTTATATTTCTCTTCCACATCATTAACTGTGTCTTTGAACAGGAAAATTGCTAATCCTCTACTAGTCGTCTTCAAAGATTCCCAAATCATTGCCACGGCCACTAACAAAGATTACACCTTTGACGCTGACACATTCCTCTACGTCCGTCCAACATCCAATAAGGTGCTACCTGTGGGATTCACTGGGAACGATGTTGATACACCAGACGATGCAAATGTTGATCAATTTCTTTTTTATGGGAGGTATCTCATGTGGCAAAATGAAGATGGACTTTTGTACGATTCGTTCCGTCTGAAGGAGACGGAAGTTGGCGATATTTATCAGCTCTACTGGAACACTTCAAATCTTTACCCTCCTGGCTTCTTGACTCCAACTGTGAAGTCGTCTATTTAGAAGACATCGAATCTATATCTCGCATTTCCTCATTTTTGAGAGCATAGATAGTGATGCAGTCCCGTCAAGCATTATAGTTCGTCAAATCCGAGTAAACTAGTGGACGTATCTAATAAGTAGCGTTATACGCTATATGCCTGCCTAGTATATGTATTTTATATCATATTGTAGTCGATTCGGCAAGAAATGGGAAACTATCCCATAACGGTAAATCCATGCCCTCCCAGTCAAACAAAGTTCCATCCATCATGGAGGGTGTCACAGTCGCAGCGGCGCCATCGTCCGAATGCAACAACGGGTATGATGTGAGACTCTGCGGTCGAGTTGTGGTCGCAGTTCTCACTTCTTCGTCGTCTCCCTCAGTTTGTGTGTGTGGTGTTGCTGGGGTATCGTTCAAACTAAATATCCGACTGACATATTGACTCCGCCGCTGGCGAGCTTGCGCTGCAAGTCGCTGGCGTTGTTCATTTATAGCTGCCTGTAGCATTGTTATTATCTCTAGGTAGTGAGCTGCCTGGGCGGACTGCGATGCCAGCATGCGTAAGATGGTCAGAGCACCACGGAATACATCATCGATCTCAGAATCCACGTCACGGTGGGAGAACATAGAGAATCCGAGAACAAGGGCTGCGGCAAAGATAAAAGCTCTGCTTGATGTTAGTATTGAGTTATCAAATGTGTACTTGCGTAGACGAACTTGAGAATACACATATTCCGAAGAAGAAAACCGGATTTATGAACCTCTAGACAAGTCTGGAGCATATACACAGCAGAATCAATACATGCCGCTGCGAGCCGAGAATGGGCTGGGTCTTCCTTGGGCATCTCACTGCAGGGATCCCCGGTCGAGAGGTTGTGGTGTAACTGGGTCAGCTGGACACTCAAGGCCGAGATGAGGAAAGGTCGGGTGACTAAAATCACTGCAAAATGATATGAACATGCAACGTGCATGCTTCCAATTGTATGCTCCTGGAAAGTGCCCTGATCTTTGTGTTCTAAAGATGATGTCCTTAGAGATCGTGGCAGATATTCACTCCAGCTGTTTAATTTGCATAATAGCAGGTCTGCTTTCTCCGCAGATGCAGCCTTTTCACTGTAAAGACATATTATTATTTCGTCCAGGATCAAGGATAACTGATACGAAGCCACCAGGCTAGAATCGGTCGGTACGGTTCCAATCCAGCTAAGCTTTTGTCGATTCTCGGGCAATAGAGGTGATATAGCAGAAGGTCTTCCGAGAATCGAACTAACAAGCAAATCGAGAACACATAAGCTCATCCATAGTCGTGATCTATTGGGGGATTAGCTGGGTCAAGTATATCTTGCGAGAAGCTTTTACCGATCATTGCTCCCACCACTTTCGTTGGGGCTTATTGACCCTGGAGAGTCTGCATGAAAGCCCAGCGCCACTGCCGCTCGTGAAGCCACTCCCAGATACATGAATGCTGTGTTTCGACGGCATGCGCCCAGCATATAGAAGGACATGAGCAGAAATACTCGCATTAAATCCATGCTGGGATCTTCCAACATGTTGGCGAACGCCATACGCTGGCCACGAGCAAAGTAGAACCGCTCCACCTGAAGGTTCGTTGGGTCTTTTAGGCAGGATTGTGCTCCAATAGCAACCATAAGGTCTATGATGGCCGCCCTAGTCTTTTCCCGGTCGGTTTTGGGCTCTGCTGGGCCAATCAATGAAGATGAAATGTCGTTACTAAAGCTCAAATTGAAAAATCCGCTTGTCTTGCATGTTGTTAGTGATTTATCCACCATTTATAGTTTGCATCCATCCTACCGCTACGTGATAACTTTGGATGAATTGGCTCTTTTCATCAACATTGCAATATTCTTCGGAGAAATTCAATGGATCATGATGAGCTTCTTCCTCTAGCATATCCTCATTCCCACCATTATGGGAGAACTGTGAGGGCCCGATATGTTGGGTCACTGTATCCCGAAGCAATTGTAGAAATGACAGAGAGGCAGCTTTCCCGACGTACACTGCAGACACAGTCAATCAAATGATGGTATATGAGGGTCGCAAAATTCCATACCTCGTTCCCCTTGCAGGTTACGGAGCATGCGCGGATGCGTCCGATGCGTAACTTCAGGCGAGTGCGATCCCACCTCCAGTGTGTCAAATTCGGGATTGGACGTATCAACGTCATGGGACTGTGATAAGGGATTTTGTAAATCGGCTCTAATTCCCCTCCGTGTCCGAGATGGCTCAACTGCCGGTTCAGAAGGAATGCGGCTCCGCAGTCCTACATTTGGTAATGACTTGAATGGAGTGCATGAGCGGTCACGTCCTTTGTGAATACAGTTGCTGCATGGGAAATAACCACTGCAGCGCTTTTTGGATGCACGACAGGCAGTACATGCAGTGTTTGCTCGCAGCCGATTCGCTGGATGAACCTTGGGGCGTGGCATTGTTGAAGACTTGGGAGTCAACAAGCCTGGGGGTTCCAAGGTTGAGATCCCCGCGTATAGGGGATAAGAGATAAGAGATAAGAGATAAGCGGGTGCGGTCTACAGGTACCTAGGTATTTCGGAACAGACCTGAAGGATAATTACTATGTAGTTTTTAAAAATGGAAGCGTTCTGTTATTGGCAATCATTAGAAGAAATTGTAAAAGTACTGCAAAGTGTGATAGGCCCGGTGCAACAGGAACAGGGGGCTTTTAGGATATGCACACCATAGTAATATATCCAGATACTAGTAGAACTACCTAGGATATGCAACATTCAAAAGTACTGTGAACAGAAGCCTTGCCAAAAGTGATCTACCATTGCCAAAGCAAAACAAAGAATGGAGTCCTCCGTATGGAGATACAGAGTCCTTCCAGACGGAGGAATAAAAAATGAGAGTACAACATACATAATCCATATATTTCCGTAGACCAATAGAACAAGAAGAAAAATAAAAATTTAATATTAAATCCACTCTAGGTAAATGGGTTGGAATATGATTGGATAAAATACTAAATATGCTCCACTAACGACCCATCATGTAATGCCAAACAAAACAAACAGATCAAAATAGACAAACAATTGACCCTCTCGCTTAGCGTTAGCGTGAGTATCAAAGAATATAAATAAGGCCGGCACCCCGAACCTTCTTCTCTTTTTCAAGCGACTCTACGTATGTTCTCCCTCCCCCTACAGTTCCAACTGTATCTGAACATTGTGCTGACAATCTCCCAACAGTTCAAAGAATCACTTTAGAGTAGACGTCCCCTTTCTAAACTCTTTAAAAGAGCCACAGAATCTCCACCCTTGCTGATGACTACATGTCCTCGATGCCCTAAAGTGAAACCTTTTTACTTCCGCTTCGACTGTCACGCGTACTGTTCGCAGTGTCTGTGTTTCGGTCCAGGAAGTGGTGATGATCTTGACCTGGTCTCGACGTCTGACTTCGGTCGGTCGGTCCTGGTGGGTGTCGAGGAGGTCTGAAAGGTCCTCTTCCATTTCGGTTGTTGGTAAGAATTTCTGTGAGGGGTGTTTTTGGCAGATGAAAAATAAGAAGAATTTAATATTTTCAACTGGCTCTTTATTTCAGTTTGGTTCTGCTCATCTTCCGTAAGCTGGTGTAGACTGCAAGTAGTTCGTTACCTTGATCAGCCTGTAGCTATAGGTGGTCCGCATTTCGTTCCCATGTAATGAAGATGTTATTCCCAATGCAGATTTTACGCTTGGGACTCTGGCAATGCTGTCCTGACCTACCTGAATCATTTCACAATACTGTGTTGATACTCGCTTAATGAGCTAATCATAGTGTATCAAATCCATTGCCACGTCCATCATGTAGTTAGGTCATGCCGTTGGGTATCATATCTCGTGAACTGTTAACTAGTTGGCCATCCTCATTTCGCCTCGGTGCCTCCAGCTTTCTCCGAAGCTCCAGCACTGCCCTTGGATCCCTTATTCCGTGACCCACGCCCTCCACGAGATCCACGGGAGGAGCCAGCATTGCCTCCAGGATTACCGCCAGCTGAAGCGCTTCCAGCAGCTTCGGTAGGAGCCTTGACTTTATTGGCAGCGAAGCCCTCGCGGCCTTTTCGCGACTTTTCAATTCCTGGATTTTCTTTGCGCTCCAATACCACAACTTGACTCTGGGCAACCGACACGGGACTCGCGGCGATGGCTTTGCGAAGTGCTTCAGGTTCGGCAAAATCCACATAGCCGAATCCTTTCTTCTTGTCAATCTCGACCTTCGTCACCGCCCCAAATGGGGTGAATGCAGACTCTAGGAGTGCCTCGGTCACACCCTGGGAGGGGTTGGCGTGCTTGAGGAACGCTTGTTTAGCAGTTGATGGGTGCTTGGCTTTGCCGCCTTTAGTGGACTTGGCTGGTAAGGTTGCAGGCGGCGCGGCCGCATCGGGTCGCGAGGATGGATCGCTGTCCTTGGGCTTTGGAGTGTTAGCTGTGGATGATGCGGATTTAGGAGGCCTGGTGGTCTCTTTCTTAGGCAGATCGGCTGGTGGAATAGCCGAGTCACGAGAGCTGTCGTTCTTGGGTGACGCAGTATCAGTCGAACCACCTTTGCCGCGGCGTCGCCCACCAGATGTGGAGAGTCCAAGGTCACGCTGAAGGATCTTCGTGGCTACTGTGATACTTCCGCGCTCTCTCTTCCGCTCTAGAAATGTAGTTGTATCCTTTGCGGTGTTTGATGCGGTACTCGACTTGCCTCCCTTGGCGTTGGCAGCAGCAGCTTGCTTGGTTGCCTTGACAGAGTCCTTGCTTGTCTTTTCGCCTTTCGGCTTCTTGTCAGAAGAGGTTGTAGCCATTTCCTTATCACCCCGTTGCAAAAGCTTTTTCGCTTGTACTTTCTCTTGTTTTGATTCCTTGTCCGGTCGACCGTGCTTGGATTTGGACCCACTGCCGTCCTTTGACTTGCTGGCTTTCTTGTCTTTGATGAATTGTACCAGCGGGGTGGTCATTACGGATTCCTTTTTCTTGTCCTCACCATCAGCCGTGGAATCCACAGCTGCGGGCCTGGTAATGGGCTGGGTCAGACTTTCCAGGAAGGCGATGAAGTCGGAATCTTGATCAATCGTGCCTTGACGAGCATCCTTGCGTGACCGGCTTCCGGGTGTCTTAGCATAAGGTGCAAATTCCAGTGACGGAGGTCCAAGTAGAACGGGGTCATGTAGAGTGTTACGAGCATCCTGGAAAGAAGCCTGGCGCACGGCGTCTGAGAGCGAAGAGACACATTCGGTGGATACAACGTGGATGTATGCTCTTGACGGGCGAGATGGCTTGTTGGGACTGTATGAAGAATTCTATCAGTCCAAATGAACAGAAGATTGTGTTAGAGCGAGAATCCTACTCTTTCGACACCTTGCCAGGTTTGTACTGAAGCCAGTCGACGTTTCCTGCCCCAGCTTTCCACTTGTCACCGAGAGCACTCTCAAGCTCAGCCTGTGTTAGTCCGGGCGGCAACCGTCGAATGAGAAGTTTGAGACGTGGAGCAGGAGGCTTGGGCGTTTTCTTTGCGGGCGCTACAGCGCCCGACTTTTGCGTAGCTGCTGCCGAAATTGGGAGTAGACCGGCGGTGGTCTTGCTAGGCGGCATCATGGTGATACTTTTCGATATAGAGGGCCGAAGCTATGTTCTCTTTCCCAAAAACAAAGTCATGGAGAAATCTTAGAGGATGTTAAATAATGGAGCCAGCCCACTTTGTACAAGTTGACAATCGCCCGAGGGCATGGCATGGGGGTGAGAGCGGTGTGATTGGTTGAGAGGTCTTACCGCCTATCTGGTCAGTCAGCGTCATGAGCACGTGCATATTGCTAACATCAGGGCCCCGGAGGATAGAGGTAAAGCTTCACCTAATTCTAATTACTCAGTATATACCAACTACCGATACACATGTATTGGTATTTATCACGACTTTGCTATTGTTATGTTTTGATCAGAATGAAAATTCGGTGATCTCGACCTCGGATTGTCCGGCCCCGGGGAGCCCTCTGGAGGTCAGCCTTATCGATAAGCATCTTCTTCTCCTTGCAAGGACCAGATCACAGGTTCGACCTCACAACATCTCCCGACTAGATGTCCAAAATGAACGAGAAGAGCCCCGTCCTAGAGAGCCAAGGGGATGCGCCGGACTTAAGACAGAAAAAGCGCCCCTGCAATTTAATTTGGCTGTTTATTTGTGTCATTGTATCCATCGCTTGGTTCACACGATCCCACTCTTCCTGTCCTCCCCTAAGCATCGAGAAAAGGGCGGAGAAGATCCTATCACAGACTCCGTTGATCGGTATGGAGATTGGAGAGAATAGTTCATCTTTTGTGGACAATTATGACTGATGGCCTTCAACAGACGGTCATGATGATCTACCCATCTTGGTCCGGGAACTATTTCACAACCGCGTAAATGACCACAACTTCACTGAGGCTTTTGTTAAGGGGAAATTCCCCGGCCACGTTGATATCCCTCGATTGAAACAAGGTAGGGTTGGTGGTACCTTTTGGAGTGTCTTCGTGGCCTGTCCCGAAAATGGGACCGATTTCTCGGACGAGAATTATGCAGCAAGTAAGGGAGCTTGGTACGATGGTTGTTGCATAATATACTCACATTGGAACTATAGGCGTGCGCGAGACGATGGAGCAGGTGGATATCATGTCGAGGATTCAGCAAGCCTACCCCAAGGTCTTCTCGACCCCGCCCAATGGTACCACTGCCATGTCCGCTTTCCGCGAGGGAAAGATCATCTCGCCGCTTGGTATTGAGGGATTGCATTCCATCGGCAACTCACTGGCCCACCTCCGGATTTTCTATGAGCTGGGGGTTTCGTACGCCACTCTGACGCATAATTGCCATAATCGGTATGCCGACGCCGCTATTCTCGAACTTCCAGGCGGTGGAATAAAGAAGTCCGATCCTCTCTGGCATGGTGTCAGTGAAGAAGGTCAGAAGCTGGTATTTGAGATGAACCGCCTTGGGATGATCGTCGATTTAGCCCATGTCAGCACGGAGACCATGCGTGATGTGCTGGGTGCCGGAAAATCCGAATGGACAGGGAGCCGTGCTCCTGTGATTTACAGCCACAGCTCAGCCTATGCACTTTGTCCCCACCCGCGCAACGTACCAGATGACATCTTGGAGCTGGTCCGTGAGAAGGACTCCCTGGTTATGGTCAATTTCTCACCAGACTTTATTTCCTGCAAGGCTTCTGACCGCGATGATGGGATCCCAGACGCGGACCCCGTTCACGCCACTCTGGAACGTGTCACTGATCATATCCTGTACATTGGTAATCTTGTAGGCTTCGAGCATGTCGGAATAGGTAGTGATTTTGATGGTATTCCGACGGTTCCTCGAGGATTGGAGGATGTGTCCAAGTTCCCGAATCTGGTAAAGGAGCTGCTGAAACGAGGGGTCAGCGATATAGATGTAAGTAAAGTGGTAGGAGGCAATCTATTGAGGGTGTGGAAGAAGGTGGATGAGGTGGCTCTCGAGATGCAAGCCGAGGGTGCACTGCCTGTGGAGGACTAATCCTTGAAGTGCTCTTAGCTCATTTGATCATCAATTTCCTATGAGCGATGCTATGTTTGGATGTCATGGCTGGATTACGACCACAGAGCTTCGTGGGAGTGTGTGTTGTCAAAGCAAACTAACTTTATAAGATAGAGAAACCAACTATTGGAATCTTCATCTGAGATTTGATCAACTATCTATTGTGATCATAGCAGATCGAGCTGTTAACATGGGAGTTCACCTGTAGGCATTATAGATTCGAACCCGCTCTGGGTAATATTTCTGTAACCCAGCGTAGAAGAAGTGGATCGTGGTTTTCCTCTCATGTCATAGAAAATAACCATCTGCCCCAGATCCTATATCCGGAAAGTAGTTATCATTGGTTAATATGAGGCCCAAAAGCTCACGGACCGAGGTATACTCGTCTGACGATATCATTTGCTAGTACAGCTCTTCAGCCAGCTGACTAGATACATAAATCTTTCTCTGATATCAACACTGCCGTTCGCTACGCTGTTTGCTAGTTCAGACTGAGATATTTGCTTGCTAGTTTTCGACAATTTGTTTGCTATTTCACAGGGGTATAAATACCCTGTCTCTTCATATATTCTTCCATACAGATCTTCCATCATCACACTGCATGCTCAATAGCCTCTACTATTTCTCATTCACAATGATGTCCGCTCATAAATAGTACCCGATCGACAAGCCGCATCAGAATATTGATACCTGGAAAATTGAAATTGGCCCTGGCGCTTCTTGCTTCGTACACTCTCGGGGCAATTATATGGAGAATTGGCGATTTAGCAGTTGAGGTTAATTGCTTCTCTTGGTTAGCTGATTTCCATTAGGGGAAATTGACCTGGGACACTAACCATTGGCATACAAGGCATACGAGTCAGCGTTCATCACAGCATCTGCACTGCTGAGGCCTGTCGCAGCATCATATCCGTATCCCAAGTCATCAGTTCCAGGGCTGTAGACTCCTGGAGCATGGGTGAACTCGTGAAGAGTGGTGGTTGCTTGATCTTGAGCGTGGCATTTGTTAGCCAATGCTGGGAGGTCGCTGTAGTAGATATCGCAATTGGCGATCACGTTTTGAGATGGCAAAGTGTAAGCCAAGACATTGGGCTCGCAGCTGTTATATTTGTAAGCCATGTATGCACATAAAGGCTCCACCGATAGGAGTTACTTACTATCCCAAGGTGTCTGAGCAGTAGTACTTGGTAGCAGAGACTGAGCCCGCCTCCGCTGCCACAGCCTTGAGGCGATTAGCCACGACCTTGCGCGTGGCGGTGCTGGTAGTCTTGAAGTACTCTTGGAACCTATCAGATGCTGTTAGAATGATTAATTTGCAATGGAATGGTATCTAACATACTTGGATGCAGATCCAGAAGTAGCAGCCGTGGCGGCAGCATTTGCGAGCTTGACAGTGTTCTTGAGAGCAGTGTTAAGAGCAGACTTCTTGCTCGAATCACTGCAGGATTGAAGGGCACGACGATCGAGCGGCTTGATAGCCTTTAGGACTTGGGATGCCTTGGCACCGTCAACCTCGATCTTGAGATCATTGGAACGATATGGGAGATAGCCAGTGACTTCACCATCGGTGACTAGGGGCACCAGGCCGGTAGACTGGAGAGTCAATGGACCTCCACCCGACAAGTCAGTGGTAGCGGCAATGTCGAATTCATCCTCGAAGGTTTCTCCTGCAGCAAGGGAAGTAAGAGATTCCTTGGTGAGACCCTTGAGGACGAATCGACGCTTGATTCCCTCGAAAGCGACCTCAGCATCTTATATCAAATTAGCATTAAACCGATAGTGCCCTGGAAAAGTTTAGATACCGTTCTTGAAGACATTGACCTTCTTCACCGGTGCGCTGTCACGGAAGAAGTTGAGATGAACAAACGTGACATCCTCGTTGCCAGCGTTCTTCACGACAGCCTTGATGCGGGTGTCGCTGACACGGCTCAAGGTAATATCGAGGGCAGAGGTGTTATCGGTATCGACTGGCAAGGCGTTCACAGCCAGAGCCAGAAGTGTTGTGGAAAGGGCGGCAAAACGCATGATGCTCAGAGGTCGAAGGACTCGAAAGAAAGGTTGTAAGTCTGATGCTTCGGATGCTGATGGAATAAAAAAACCCCCGTTCTCGAGAAGATGTCGACTGCTTTATAGCTCGCTGACACGAAGTGAAACGTCGTGATTTCCTTTCTCCTTCATCTCTCACCGCTGCCTAGAAGGACAGCAGAAGAAAGAGGGTGGTATCTTCTCTGCATGAAACACCTTGATCACGCCAAAAGCTAAGCTTGTATAGGACTGAGACAGGAGACCTGCGGACACGGCAGCGCGGGCAAACTCGTCACTGGTCGAAGATATCTTGAGATAGCTAAAAACCCAGTGGCAGATCAGCTGGTAATCTTGTCACTGGTTGAAGATATCCTGAAATGGCTACATCTTCAGAAGATCATCACGGATGTCATCTTGGCCCGACGGAAACCCGCGCCCCTGATGGACCGACTTTAGTGAGTTTAGATGCCTGGAGGCTTATTCAAGCTGCATTTAATTCCACATTATGCTTGAAAAGCGGGGGCTGTTCGATATAACTCCTCACGATTGCTTCCAAATAAAGAATAGTTTGGCGCTAAAAGGAAGCTCCTAGGTGGACCCTTGTGTTTTGGCTAAGGTATGAAATTTAAGTATAAGGACATTGAAGATGATTATAGAAAACAAATACACCACCATTGTTAGAACTGGAAAGCAACGACAATGTAGAAATATTATGCCTGGTAATCATAATGACAATAAGCAATAAGTCATATGTTTCAATGACCTGCAAAGCCCCATATTATGCCAAGCCCTAAACCCTGTGTTTGACGTCGGACTCCGGTGCCAAGATACCACCCAAGACGGCACAGAAGTCTTGATTTGATAAATAATGCTTAGTCCTTGGCCTTTAAGAGGGTTAATGTCCGAAATAGCCAAGTTAGTAGAGGCTTGGCCATTGTGATGAAATGCCTGTCTAGATAAAATGCGATGCCAAGTTTACTAGGAGTGTTGCACGGAGTCCCGGAGGAAATGCGGTAGAGTGTCCTGTTCAGTCGACTTGGCGTACAATTTAATAAACTTGATTGGACTGAAATGAGAAATCGTCACCATGATCGATGTTTCTAGATATAAGGCGTGATAACAAACCTTTGACACCCTCAACCTCGGGATACTACCATCCACTGTCAACTTTTCTAATTACTCCGTCTCTTTTTCATCCTTTTCCTCTCACAACTATTTTATATTTGGACGCAAATATGGAATCAAACTTGAGTTTGCAGGTCACATTAGCCCCCCAGGCTCCGATCTTAGCACAAGAACCATTTGCTCTACCAATCAAAGTTTCTGTTCACAATGCCGCAGATTCACCAGTCACTATCTTAAGATGGGGTACCCCATTAGACCCTCAGGCTGGTGTCCTCGGTGTTTTCGAGATTTGTGACACATCGGACCAACGGAAATTGTCAATTCCTACTATCATGGTATCACGCAAGCTACCTGCCTCTAAGAATGATCTCGTTGAGATAAGAGCACGTCAAACCCTTGATGTAACTGTCAATCTGCCGGTTGAAGGACTTGAAAAGGGACATGAATATTCTGTTCGGGCACAGGGAATTTGGCATGCGGTGTGGCCAACTGAATTATCCAATGTGACTGTATCCCAACTCAAGGATAACGAAGGTGCCAGTCGTGGGCACTTCCTTTCTGAGGAGTCCTCTGTGAGCATTGAGTGAGCTAAGAGTTTGATTGGATGCTTCAAGAGGAGCATGTAAGGAAACTTAACCGATTGCTATGTTCTACGTCCTATGATCTGTTCTATGTATTCGCTGGAGAATGTGAGGCCAATCTAATTCTACTATTATTCACATGAATTTCTGGGAGATAACAGTTCTGTATCACATCTTTCGGGTTCCTTCGTATTACACAATTTGACCAAAATTGAATACCATGTTGATTATATATTAAAGTCCACTTGTCACTCCAGAATGGAGCTTCGATACTCAAATGTTCACCAGGACACACTCCTCTATACGACATGTCTTCCTATAAACGCCCCAGCCCACAGGACGATGCTAGAGCGGTGTTCGAAGTTCTGAAACGGGGTGGTATTGCGATTATTCCGATGAGCGTTGGCTACGGAATAACCGCCATCGATCCAGACGCAATAGACCGGATTTTCCGAACGAAAAGGCGAGAACCACACAAGCGACATGCAATGGTTGGCAATTACTTTCTGCATCAAGATGTGCATGTTCTTCCCCCCAAGGAAGCCGGCATAGTCAAACTCTTGACCGTGGACTTGGATCTTCCACTCGGGGTTGTTGCGCCGTATCGCCATGACCATCCTATTATTCAAAAGCTTCCACCAAATATATTAACACAGAGCATCGTTGAGGACACTCTAGCAATGCTGATCAATGGGGGCGCTTTACTAGACGAATTGTCTCGACTTGCTTCCCTAGAAAAACTTCCTCTGATGGGATCATCGGCTAATCTCACCGGCAAGGGAGCAAAGATTGTCATCGAGGACATCGAGCCAGAGATACTCGAGGTAGCAGATATAGTTATCGATTATGGGAGGCAAAAGTTTGACCATCCTCGAGCCTCTTCTACCATGATCGATTTTAGAACAATGAAAGTTGTGCGATACGGAGCTTGCTATGATGTGGTGCAAGATGCTCTCTGCCGATTTCATGGGATCAGAGTGCCAGACGACGCTGGAACGTTGACTCTTTCGTCACAGGCTTCTGCAAATATATAATATAATGAACTGATTCCGGCATGCGGCCCCCCTTGTAAGCATATGATAGGCGAAGTTTTACACACCAAAAAGAGAAACAGAAAGAAGAAGAAACCAACGAGGAAGGAGGGTGGGGAGCTGAGATTGTTTGTATGTTCAAGGAACATGTTAGCATGCATTCTGTTCAAGCTGAAATTGAGTAAGTAGAGGTGGAGCTCACATTATATAGGAACGCCTTTTCCACCTTCTTTTGCCGGCGACCTATCTAAGCAGAATGATATCTGAGAAGATTACTAAATATACGACTGGAAAGACCACTGAAAGGACTACTGAAAGGACGTCACAAGGCCGCTTATGCGGCCTACTATTCTTATTATTGATTTAGATTCAGATTCACTGTTTTGATAAGGTGTTGTTACTACATCTACGAAAGCAAAGTGTTTAATGGCTTACGGAAGCCATAGGGAAGGTGCCAGCCTGACTCCTTGCATCAATGGATCAATAACAAGGGAAGCGCGTTGGGTGTCTGTGAGCCGTCTGACAAAACCTGCTGTAAGATGTAGATATTGCACAAAAAGCACGAGGTATGGTGAAGCACATAGTATTTAATGAAAAGCACAAGCACCGAAATAATGCAGCAATATTGGGTAACCCAAGAGTCTCACTTGTTGTACCGGAATGATTTGGAGAAGAGTTTGAAAAATTTACTTGGTTTGTTGTCGAAACTAGACGTAACTAATAGTGACAGTGTTTCCGTCAACAAAAGACGATGTGAGAATCCGGTCCTGATAGATGTCCATTACAGTAGCGTTCGACGGACCATACGTATTCCTACCGCGTGTGGCAACCGCATTGGAGAATACTACGGTGCCAAAGTCGGCAAAGGGAGCCAATGCGTTGTTTATGGAGAAGTCCTCCACAATCCATTCGGCATTGAACTCGCACAGGCTACCACCGAGGCCACGAGGGAATATATGCGTCACAGATACGCCTGTGGATAGATTCTCAACAGTAACAGAGCCGGAACTTCTCGAAGTTGCATTGACGGTTGCTTTAATAACATCTCCAGGCAAGATCTGGACATTTCTAAAGTCATGGGCGTAGTCTGGATACCATTCGTACCACGCGCTGTACGAGGTAGTGTCCCCTTGGATGCAGAAATCGATTCCTGTTTGTAGAATGGCTGTGTTGCAGGTATCGCCATCAATTCCAACCCATGCAGAGGCACAGTAATTTGTGTAGGAATTAGCACCCCTTGGAAGTTGGGGGACAGGAACTGTGATCTCTCCAGATACCGAAGTGTATCCGGTACCAATAAGCACAGCCCCGGCCCAGTTTGAGCTATAAGTCTCCTGGGACGAATGGTTCAGATAGAGGATATCTGAGGTACCTGGATTATAAGGACGGCTTGTGCGGCGCGTGGCTCGGGCAGATCGAGTCGACTGCCGTTGAGAGGTGAGAGGAGAGGCGACGACAGAGGTAGCGAGTAGCGCTGTAATAATTGTGCAAGTGGACTTCATATTTAAAGTCTAGATGTTGAGTCGGTAAACAAATTTTCCGAGTATTATGAACGAAAAGAGAAGTATGAGCCGAACAAAAGATTCACACGAAACCCGACGTCTATATAGGATGGCGGCGAATATGTGTTAAACTTAGATAAGTCTATATTAGACCGAAATACATGGATGACATATTACAGGATAAGTGACTCTGAATGTAACATGACATTTAGGTAAAATAAAGACAAAAGCGCAGATGATCGCTGTCGGAGACCGATGACCAGTCGTGGTAATGAAAAGTGCCAGCATTATTTATTTGAAAATATTTAATATTAAAGGCGTTCCTTGCATATATGCTTGTCACACGGATCTCGGACTAATATATAGTTAGATATATACCGATGTAGGGTAACAGTAGACTCTTTCTTTATTAGTATATGCTGGTACATGCGATATGTATAGATAGCATCTTCAATATACATAGCATGATTTAAAATAACAAAGTAAGATATATGAACATTATTTTACGTTGGGTTACTTTTGGATCCTTGTTTCTTCCCTGCTTTGGCTTCAGATCTATCTACGGGTCTCTCGAACAAGGTTACAAGGGGTTGTGATAGAATAATGGTGGCTCACTTATAGACTCTTGCTCTCCCCCACTGATCGCTCCTCATATTTCTCTTCTTCACTAAACGAGTAAGTAAAATGGGTTGGATCTTTGGGTCTATATCTCTCGATGAACCCCATTCGAGAGATATGATTGTAGGAACTGTATAAATTGGTGCAACGTCAATAGAAAGAAGAGATTTTGCGAAGTACGTCCCAAGGTCGTAACATTGTACAAAAAATCCTTTAATTTTCTTCAATATAGAAAATTTTGAGCGCTTCCAAGTCTGTATAAGTTCGTCTTGACAGTAAAAACAACTTTATCCCTAATATAGTAGCTCATCCGACTACTCACCCTAAAAAAGAAACTGTCCCGATTGCTGATGTCATGATGACTCAGCCTTCCCCGCATTATCTTATCGGCTTCGGCACTGAGATTGTCCACCCATGCCGACACCTTTTTTTCCCATTCAATTCGCTTTCTCCGATCTTCTTTCGCTGATGCCTACAGTTTGACCCCTGGTGGTTCATGTCCATGCAGGGTCTTGGACGCAATGGCCCGCGTTCTAAGAGTGGTAGGAAATTTTCACTCGCTTTACTGTATAGCCGACTAACCCACTTCTTGGTAGGCTGTAGTACCTGCCGCCGTCGCAAGGTCAAGTGCGGGGAAGAGAAACCAGTTTGCGCAAGATGTTCATCTCTGCGACTCAATTGCGAATGGGGGGTCCCAGTGAAACGTGGTAGAAGCACGCAAATTCGACATCTCGAACCTGCACCGGATCAGTCAGACACTCAAGGCCGAGTTGAGAACCTTGTCGGATTTCAACCAGATACCATTTCTACAAACCTATCGCCGGTCTCTTGGGCACCCGACGCTCTTTCCGTTGACACTTACGACCCTGCACTAATTTCAATCCCAATTTACGCGTCCTTGAATGTCAATGTCGCCTGCACCAATTCATTGACTCTCACCTCTCTTGATCGACAATACTTCCAGTACTTCCCATCTTCCTCGCTTGTATTTTACTACATGAAGGGATGGAAGTGGAGCGGCCTCTGGTGAGACTTTCATGGCTACCGCCCACTCAAGACTCGAAGATTTCAACCGGCTAATTGGACGAAAATAGCCACCTTTACGAAGGCCCAGCTACATCAAATAGAGTCATAATGCGGATGATATTGGCAATAAGTGCGTCTGATATGCACCGCAATGGGCTAAATATGCACTCTCAGGATCATGGTCGGTACCATTACAGCCAAGCGGTCAAAGAATTCAGGCAACTACTTGAGACACCCCGCCAAGTTTCATTGGATGATGTTGAGACGGTTTTCGCCACTGTTTTTTTGATGATAGCATGGGAGTGGCAGTTTGGACACTCGGTGCGCCACGTAAGAATGCACTCATGTACTGACCAGAATTATCATTGGCTAACGCATTCCAGCTTCAACTCCACCTCCAGGGCGTCCGCTCGCTTCTGGAAACACACCCGCAACTATTCCGCATCAAAGATGTGAACGATATGTTCTTGCCCCCAGGAATCAATACATCGACCAATGATACCGTGACTGTAGCTAAGGTCTCCTTCATTCCGGAGCAATTTTTGTTGTGGATTTTGTGAGCTTTTTTTCCAGCCGTTATAAACGACTACGCCTGACGAAGGGACAGATACATCGATGCTAGTTGCCGCCCCATTGGTCTTACCGAGTCTCTCAACGATTATGTGGCCCAGTCCGGGAATCCCGCTTTGCAGCCAGACCATCTTCATCGCTGTGCTCGTCTCTGGGGCCGATGCTTCTGGGGCGAGCAGTACCCCGATGAAGAAGTTATGGACGATATTGAAAACTATAGAGCTCTAGAGCTATTGCACGCTGGATTTTGCCTACGCCATCGAACTTGGAAGGTTCTCATGGAATCCGTGGCTGGTACCACCGGCTGCGCCAAACTTCTTTTCCGCGAGATGCTCGATATCC
This sequence comes from Penicillium griseofulvum, assembly GCF_001561935.1. Taxonomy (NCBI): domain Eukaryota; kingdom Fungi; phylum Ascomycota; class Eurotiomycetes; order Eurotiales; family Aspergillaceae; genus Penicillium; species Penicillium griseofulvum. The sequence goes on from NW_024467421.1 coordinate 75,027, forward strand.
GAGAAGTTAGTAGAGGTAGCCCCCAAAAGTTCGAGAGAGTTACTAATTGTTTGATTAGAAATTCTCCGACCTTTTTATCACCTCCAGATTTGCCGGTAGAGTTTGGGTTCGACGTACACTCAATACCATATACATGGCCGTCTCCAACTTTTACGCCCAGGTACTTCTCCACCGTCGCCTTCTGTGCGTTGATGCTTTACCTATGGGCATCCATCAACAAGCTCTAGCAGGAATCATTGAGATTGCCCGAAAGCAATTTTTGTCTGATCCGAAGCTCCTCAGGCGCTTACATTTGCCGCTGTTGATGGCAGCGATCGAAACTAATGATGTAACGCATCAAAGATGGCTCCGTCAGCGTCTATGGGAATTGCGCCACTTTCATTCCGAGTTTACTTGGGCGTATGATGTGGCCGAGCAGATCCTGGCTCAGCAAAACGTGAGCCAGGGACAATATGTCAACCTGGCCGAATATTTCCTAAAGCGTTTTCACGCACAGTGAAGCTTGCACTTACATCTATCTTTGCAGAACAGCACTAATGTCGTAGTCACTCTTCACACCTACCTAAGTATCGGCCGCCTTCCTTAATTTGATCCCCCCTTGAACACATTAACCTTCACCTTTGAACCGATAGAAGTATAGACATTCGTGAGTTTGGTTACTCTAGAGCCATATTCAAACCGAAGAGATATGTTAGGCGTAGCTTTGAGCCATGAACCGACGCTATCTAGACGAATGTCATACCACCCTGTTCCTCCCTACAGTCTGCTGCCAACTGAGCTGGATGCTTGACTAGAATCCATGTGCCTAATGTAAATTTTATTTAGCTGTTATCCTTCATTACCAATATGGTAATCCAACATACCTTTGGCGTTTGAGGAACCCAGCAAAGAACTTGCCGATTTCAGAATAATCACCTAGACCCATAATAGCAGACACATCTAGTAATCCGAAAGTGTTAGTTATAAGTAAAATATCTCACTACCAGGCATTTGCTTACATTGATCTGGGCGAACAATAATAAGAGCGCCTTGTGTCGGGTCAATGCCAAGGTATTCATATGCATGGCCATGGCCGTCGTTGTAGCTGTTGTCGTCGTAATAAATTTTGTGTAGGTCTGAATATTCTAGGTTAGGGATGGATAAAGTAAAGATTAGAAATCCGAGAACTATACCTCTTGTTTGGTTCTTCCCAGAGATTGGATAAAAGCACTCGGGGATCTGCTCAAGCTCAACACCATGGCGGCTTCCATGTCCGATCAAAATGATCTCGATGAGACTGTCAATATCTTTATCCCTCGGGGTGAATGAGTGGATGGGCCCATCGGCCGCGCTCAAGTATTCCCCCAGCTATATGATGGATTAGATAAAGCTCAGGTAAGGTGGTGATAGTTGCAAAACATACCTTGTTTAGTTTTGAGTGGTTTTCTGGTACAGTGAGGTCCCCTATGAAGGCCATGATCCGCCATCGGCCATCGGACTTGAGAGACTTCATGAGCTGTAGGGGCTTCGAGTCACAGAATCGCACCACCTGCGCGCTGGGCAGTCGCATACCCACGGCCACGTTAAAGGCAAGCTTGGTCGATTCCAGTGTGGTGATAGGAGAGACCTCATACTTGGCTGTTAAGCCTGCGGTGTATTTGCCAGATTTGATGAAGCCTTCTTGAAACTCGGCAGGAGAAGTTGAGGCACCTGAAGAAAATAACTTGGAGAAGAAACGATCAAATTCAATTAGATCAATGGCCACCTTTTGACGTTCTAGGACGTAAGTCTCCAGAAGTGAGGGACTAGACAGACCAGTCAAAACTTCGCCGAGCTTCCAACCAATATTGTAGCCATCCTGTAAACTGACATTCATACCCTGACCAGCTTTGGGGGAATGAGTGTGGCAAGCGTCGCCAGCGAGGAAGACCCGGTTATCCTTGTGGAAGAAATCGGCATGACGTTGGCCGATCGCGTATGCAGACCACCAGACTGTCTCCACGAAATCTACCTTGTAAGGATGAAAGATGCTTTGTGCTTGGGCCTGCAAATCTTCTAGCTTCACCTCCTTCGGGATGGTTCCTGGGGGAAGTTCAATGTAGAACCTCGTAAGGTTGTGACTATCGCCTTCACGGGGAATAATCAAAATATTTCCTGATTGTGAGCGGATAGTAGACTTCTTGCGAATGTCAGGGAAATTGGTTCGGGGCACCATGTCCATCACACCCCAGACGGCATCACTACTGTCTCCGATCATTTTATACCCGAGGGCTTTACGGACAATGCTGTGTGCCCCATCACAAGCCTAATAATTGGGTCAGAAAGTCTCTAAGCCTTTTAAGAATAATGAGCACCTACCAGTGCATATTTTGATGCAAATATTGTCGTATTTCCGTCCTTTTCTGCAGTGACTTGGACTGGATACGCGTTATAATCATCGGCAGAGGCTGTATCGACTTTGACGTCGGTCACATTGTAGCCATAGTCAATTTGTTGGTCATTGTATTTCTGCATCAACTCGATTAGGAGCCCGTTGATACGTGCCTGATTCAGAATGACGTGAGGTTGGTGTGATAGACCTGGCTGGGTATCCGCTGTCCGTCCTGTCCGCTTGATGGCGCCTGTACCATTGTCCGCCCAGAAGTTGACCTCTAGAACATGGTAGGCCTCACGAAGAAGCTCTTCCCCAATTCCAAAGCTTTCAAAGATCTCCACAGTACGACATTGTACACCGTCGGCTTGACCCATCTTCATAGGACCATCCCGTCGTTCTAGTATCTTGCACCGCACCCCATACTTGGCGAGCCAGGTTGCAGCACAAAGACCAGCAGATCCACTGCCACAAATGAGGACATCAACTTTCTCCATTGTTTAAATATATGGTGTGTGTAGTTAGTATATTTGGTGTCTTTTATGGTGAGTCCGGGATGTGATCCGGGATGTGATCCGGACCTCGGGATGCGTTCCGATAAGGGAATGGATATGACATTGGCCTCGGCAGTCTTTATATTTCTCGATATTATAGCTTGTTTAATTTATCGGGAGACAAGTTACAGATATGCCGATTCTCTTTGTTATATCCATTTGGTTTCTCATATCCAAACACAAGGCGTATGCATCGTTAAGTCTGGTCTAAATCATTATATAATGCTCATCCTTCCGCCCAAATACCAAACCGAACGCCAGCGCTGGTACAGAACTTGCATCAAATCTTACAAAAAGTACTCGCTGCGCCCTGGACGCGAAGTTGGAACATGTCGCTGGTCATCGCTGACTGCACTAAACAGTTTGAAGGTGGGTTTAAGATCCTCCCCGATTTCACAAACCGAGGCCAGGTTTCCGCATCGGTAGCAGTAGTTTGGTGCACTCCACACAGTGACGACATTTTGGTTGTTAAAGTGGTATTTGTAGCCCTCGTTGACCAGCTGATGAGCGCGTGCAATCAACGAGAGATCATTAACATGGCAGAACTCATCGGCCACTCTATCTCCGAATAACCATCCTAGAATTGTCAGCTATGTGTGTCCTCCCCCAAAAAAAGGATAATTCCCACCTGCTCCACGAGGACTGACAGCCCATGTCTCCACATCATCTGGGTCAGACCATACGAGATCACAAAAGGCACCCTCATGGGGAATCTCCTGTGCGCGGGCTACCACACGGACTTGGTCCAATGTGCGAATTTCAGGGCTCAGACCGCCGTGAACACACAGCACCTTGCCATCAATAATGGCCCCCAATGTCATGAAATCGAAAACCTGACAGCATGCTTTCCATACTGAAGCACTGCCATATTTTTGGAAGCATTCTTCGTAGAAACCGTATACCTGGGTAATTTGGCGCGACTCGTGATTACCACGAACCAATGTGACTCGATCGGGGTATCTAATTGACGTTAGCAGTGAACATTCTCATCTACAAGGTGTCACTGACTTTGCTTTGAGACAGAGTAAAAGCGTTAACGTCTCTAGACTGAAGTATCCACGGTCCACGTAGTCACCCAGAAATACGAAGTTACGGTTAAGCTGGAGATCTTCGGATGTACCACTGCCCGATCGGCTTCGTGTACTCGCATTTTCCTCCTCATCATTGGAATTCACGTTGGGGCCGCGAAGCTTCTTGCGAATTTTGGGGTCTGAGATGCTAGAGGGGGGTTCGATATCGGCGGAGGTAATCACGGAGGGAGATGTCTTCGGAGGGTCCAGTTCTGTACCGTCAGGCATACCCCCGGAAACTCGAAAGAGTTCCAAGAGGTCGTAGAATTGGCCGTGAATATCACCACAGACTGTGACAGGTGTCGATACTGGTTGGATATTTGATTCTGCCTACAGAGTCAGAATAGATAAATCAAGTCCAGACAAAAATTCACTTGCCTTCCATCATGTATTCCTTGACTATCTCACAGAGCTGCTTCATATGTGGCTCAGATAGATACTTGCAATCCTTGGCTGCCTCCAGCCACTCGTCAGGGCCCGCATTGCGCTTAAGTTTGGCAGGTCCCGGTTGAGGAATCTTGCTCTCAGGCATGATAAAAAGAAAAGAATTAAGGAAGAGAAATAGCGAAAGAGAGTGAGGAAGTAGAAGACTGTCAAGGAGGAAGTGCAGTTGTGTTTCCCCCGCAAAGCTGAATTTCGCCCTTGGCCGCCTTCGTCTGCCGAATTGTCGAGCTCGACTTTTTCTCCTTTCTTTGTTTACTCCACGATTTGATACAATTTGATTCTGTTTATCTTTTATATCTTTAATTCAATGATTTGACCTTAGTCTGACTCGTAACATACAGTTGACCCAGTACTTCGAACCACCCGATCATGGTTCACGGCATCCTCGCGACCTTCGCCATACGGACATTTCCTCGAGACGATATAGGAAAGTCCTGAAAAGGAGATCCGACGCCTATCCCCCCGCATACACATTGCTAGATCCGATGTCGCGATTTGATTAGAATTATACTCCATACAAGCAGTTGAAGGGGCGATACGCGGTCATATCGGGTGGATGTTCATGAACATATTCAACATGGGGGTATACGGAGAACGGAATCTATCTACACGCCCATAGAAATGCAATCAACCATCAATTTTAGTGAGGAACTCAGTCACAACTTCTGCAAATGCCACAGGCTGCTCCACCATGGGCAGATGTCCAGCACTGTCGATGATCTTAAGATCGGCGCCACCACGTAGGTCCACTGCCATTTTCTGCATTGTTTGGGGCAAAACACCGTCATTGGCCCCAGCAACAAATAGGCCTGGCACAGTGGCAGCAGCCATGCGCTCGCGGATATCGTAGGCACAGAGGGCCTGCACGCTATGGGCAAATCCCTTCAAGCTGTTGGTGCGCACAGCCTCCTTGACGGCTGCAAGAACTTCGGGCTGGGTTTGATATGATTCCGGCACGAACCAGCGACGGGTGGTGACCTCGGCCAACTCTTCGCCTACAATGGGCTCCTTGGTGTCTAAATCGGTAGAGCCTTCCTTCTCGCAGATGGCGACACGGTCGCCCCATGCCTTGCGGTTGGATTCCGGGGCGGAAGAGTTGGTGTCGCATGCGATGAAAGCTCCGACGCGCTCTGGGTAAAGGAGAGAAGTGTTCAAAACGGTCACACCGCCCAAGCTGACACCGATCAAACGAGCGGCCTTGGGAGGCACACGCAAAGCCTCCAGCAATGTAGCCAGATCGGAGGCCAGCAAATCGATGTTGACAGGCTGTTCACCACTCTGCGAGCGTCGGCCTCTAGTCAAATAGCGCACAACACGATAGCGCTGGTTTTGCGGATGGGCAAAGAAGGCGTCAACAAAACGATCCCAGATGCCCCAGTTAACCAGGATGGAGTTACTCAGTACCACGACGGGCGCATGGGGGTCAGTGCTACCCTCCAGTCGGTAGGGGATTTCAACACCATCAGAAGTGGTGATGAACGACTCAACAGCCGGGCGAACGGTCGAGGGAAATGTGCGGGTACGGCCATCATTGGAGTTCCAAGGTCCGATGACATCCGGGGCAGCCAGCGAAGCGAGCTCACGGGGAGCAGGGCCGAAGGTGTAGTACCATTCATATACGCGACGCTTCTTAGAGGTGACCACCTCGCTCATGAGACGCGATCCCCAAGGGGTATTCATGGCGGCCTTGTGAGCATCGCCTCCAAGGCCATTGATGGGGGCATACTCGTGGAGAGTGAGTGATTCGCGCGGAGCGGCGGGATCAATGGCCGCAGTGACAAAATGACGACTCCGACGCCATCCAGGCACACGGGAGAGCATCTCAAAGTGTTCCTCGCGGTACCATGTTTCCAAATCGGCTTGTTTGGTGGGATCAGGGTGAGTGGCAACTCGGACGGCGACGAGGACACTACCCCGGGTCTCGGCATCTGTATCGGCTCGATCTTCTAGTGGGCGGAAGTTGGGATCACGACGCTCATCCATTAGATCATACAGTAAACGGCCGACATCGATTTGTGCCATAGTCTTCTTCTCCCGCTCGGTCTTAATCAAGTCGGTTCTTAGATTCAAATAGGTCTCGCGGGTCAACTCGTCCATGTCGGTAATATCGTACAAAGCCACATATTCAGGCTGCTCTCCATCTGTGGCACGGAAGCGAAAACCATTGGTGATAAAGGGCAATCGCAGACGCAAAGGTCCATGTTCAGTGTTGTACCAGTCGTGGAACTGGGTATCTGGCAGCGAGGCCCTGGGCTGCATTGTCACGTAGAGAAGACCGGGAGTAGGCATTATGAGGATGTAATGAAGGGAATCAATTCAAAATATTTTAACAAATCTAAAAGATCTAAAAGACCTGAAAGATGCTAAAGACATAATTTTATATATCGGCATTCTCAGAATTGCCCCTCATCCGGGTGAAGATAAAACCCGAACTTGACTGCCGGCATTTTCCTTTTCGGTTTTCTTATATAACCACATTCTATATATTATATATTACTGGCACATTTCTAATTCAATCATACCAGATGGCATTCATACCAAATCCTTGCTCGGGAATATCTACACGCGCAACGCGTGCCAGCTTCTCGTCGCGCCAGCGGTACATCTCAACAAATCCTAGCTGGTCATCGCAAAGTGCAAGCCACTCATCACTAAAGTCACAGGGACTGACAGCGTTGGAGTGACCACCACTAGTCGAGGTGGGGTTAATGAAGAGTTGGCGTTCGATCTCACCATGAGAGCCAAGTTTGAACGCGGTGATGTACCCGGTCACGTCGAAATGGTTGGACCGAGTAGTGGCGAACAGGTATTTTCCACTCTTGGTGCAAAAAGTGACATCTCCACGGTACTTGTTGCGTGGGGGAAGACCTGATAACAAGGTTATTAATTGCCATTCGCATCGTTATATCCAGGAGTCATGATAGTTACCTGAAGGCAGTAATGGGTATGTGATGTGAGTAAATACTGGCTTGTGAGTGCGCTCATCGATCACGTAGACTGCCAGGCGATTGCCCGCCTCCATCAGCGCATACAGGTATTTGCCACTTGGGTGCATCTCGACCCAGCGGGGGTGGTCACCAGCATCAGGAGCTTCGAGACAATCCACTAGTTTTAGTTCACCCGTCTTGGGATCTTTGATGTGTGTCCAAATCTTGTTTGCAGTGAGATCGGCGGAGTACAAGTATGTCTCTGTGGGATCGAACACCATGCCGTGGATTCCAGTGTTGGGAACGTATTCGTAGTTCTGGATGTTGCTGTCTAGAGCTCCATCGGGCTTCACAGAAAACACGTTACCGTAACCGGCGTGGTTGTAGAAAGGGTTGCCGTAAACATTGTAGGGAGGTTTGTGGGCGGCAAGCACGAAGATGGCACGAGTGTTAGTCTCGCTGCTGGGAGCTAGAGCTAATGCGTAACAAAAAAAAAAGGTTAGTAATTGGAATTGGAGTTGGAATTTGGACATACGGTGACCAGCAACCGGGTGCGACACTTGATGAACGATCTCTGTCGGGCTATTGACGGCGAAACTGTTCCACTTCTTCATAGCCGCCCCATATATTGCCTTCTTGTCATGAGAAAAGGTCATCCATGAGATGGGCTCAGCTTCTGGGATCTCGGTCTTTTTGACCAGCTCTAGCGTGAGGGCATCGTCATCAAATTGCACGGTATAGATGCGCCCGGGGGCGGTCCAGGTACCGATCATCAAATGATGTTTCATATTAGCGATTGAAGAATGAGAGAATGATCGAGATATTAAGGCAGATGCCCGTGAAAAATGACAGCGGAACATGTACAATATACAAGTTGAGAGCTCGAATATAAAAGTTCTCCACATGCGGAGAGAATATCGGCATTGAGGGGCGGCAACCCCGCGGGAATGTATTTTACTACAATGCCGGGGATATTTTGATTTGAATAGATATTTTAGATGAATATAAATGTAATTGGAAATAGTAACTTCTTTGAATAGCGTATTCAGAGTTTCAAATACCTTTTACCATGTCATCCGGGGTAGACACTGAAATATATATATATATATATATATATCCCTTATATACTATATTTACAATGTGTGCACGGATTGAATCTCAATCAAATATAGATATTTAGCCCCGTCTGTAGTTTCTATTGAACTTGTCTCTTCTATTAAAAACCAGAGAATAGACATTTACAAACGTTCAAACAATGCCGGAGAAACGCTCCCCCACATGGATAAGACATTTTCCACCCCCTCGGCACAACTTTGGAATATCCCCAACTTCTTGAAAACATAAATCTTTTGATCTACAGCTTTCAAACTAAGTCTCCTCCAATTATACCCTCAAATTGGAAGATACAAACTATGCGTCTGCCCTACGCTCCTTCCACTCCGCCTGTCGATGCACCCCCCGACACCGCCGACATCTATGCCCGCATTGCGGAACGTAGAAACCCCCGTCCTTTGATACCACTTGACCTGTCTCTCCTTCATAGCCCACCTGTTGCCGATGGCTGGAACAGCTTTATCGGAGCTATTCGGTCGCGTACTCTGTTTGACTCTGGTGTTATGGAGTTGGCAGTCTGCCGTGTCGCCGTGCTCAATAACGCTGTCTATGAATGGAATGCTCATGCTCCATTGGCCCTAAAAAGTGGCATTAAGCCGGATCAATTGCAGGATACTCTTACCTTGCCTTGCACCGCTGAGGGTAATATTGCCGGGCTTGAGAGTAGTGCACTCACACCGCAACAGCGCGCTGTTTTACGCTATACCGACCAGATGACTCGCACCATCAAAGTTCAAGATGATGTTTTTGCCGAATTGAAGACGGTTGGGTACAATGACCGTGACATCGTGGAGCTCACCACCGGCATCGCCGGTTATAACTGTGTGAGTCGGTTCTTGGTTGCACTGGACGTCGGCGAGAACAATGCGCGCGAGATGAAGAGCGTGGATGAGTTGGTGGCTGCTCTATAGCAGGTGAGATAGATATAACAATTGAATGAAATCTTGGTGCACCAGAATGTGACTCTCGAGGAGTGACTTGGGCAACAATTGTTAGACTACAAAAGTGTAAATAGTAGAAGATTTAGATAATGAATAAATGAATCAAAATTGGACTAGAAATATGATCGCGACTAAATTCTAACCTATATCTCCTCCCCTGATCCACCTACAGACACTGCGAGTAGTAGTCATTCTGCTTCTGGCAGGTGTATGGGCTGGCACAGGTGGTCGGCCCGGTCCAGCTATCTCCACCACATTGCGCATAGTGAGGTGCACCAGTGATGGTTGGCCCTGTTGTGGTGGTCTTGGTAGTAGCGGCGGTTGTTGTAGAAGTGGTGACTGAGGTGGTTGTCCCAGGACTACCCGAGCCAGGGAAGTAATTTTTCAGGAGACTCATGTAGTAAGTATAGGCAGTGCCAGAAGGAGGCTCAAAGCTGTACATGTAGTTTCCCCACCATGGGCCAGCGGACCACCACGACGCACCAAGCCAGACATCGCTGTTTGCCTGTAAATAATCAAGCATACCTGTCACGGCACTTTTACAGACAGAATTGGGGCCTCCAGCAAATTCACCCAAGAAGGCCTTCTTGCCATTGTCCTTAAGCCACTGTGTGGCAGCCACAACTCGTTCTTGGCCAATGGTTGAGCTAACACAGGTCTCAGATGTCCCAGAACCATCCGAGTCAAGATACTGGTGCATCTCATAGACAATCAAGTCTTGTGGATCTGTTAAGGCTTTCATATTGTCATTGACAGTTGGCCAGGTCCATGCGCCACTCCACGAGTTGCCCTCCACGAAGATATATTGCGATTTGGCTCCTGCAGCTCGGATAGCATTGATGGCTGCTTGGTTCAAGTCCAACACCAGGGTCTGCTCTTCCGAATTGAATTCATTGTCTACAAAGTCAGTGTACGGCTTTCCGGGAGAGAAATAGTGTATCTCACTTGTGTCAAAGATGACCTTGTCATTTGACGCGAATTCTGATGCGAGCATCTTCCAAAATGCTGCAAAGTCAGTAGTCGAGGTGATGATTTTGCCATAACTATATATATATGGTCAGATTAATCCTCCCTGTAAGGCAATGGAACTTACTATCTTCCAAAGTTGTGAGGATCAATCACAGCATATGCACCGCTAGACGTGATAGAGTTGACAGTCTGTTGGGGTATTGGTATCAATGTTTTATGTGCAAAAGGCTATAGCACATACACTTTTCAATGCAGCTAGGTAGGTGGCATCCGGACTCGCAGTCAGAGTCCCGGGAACCAATCGCTCCATTGCGAAGGGAACACGGAATAGATTCATCCCTGCACTCCTCAAAGTTTGGATGGCTGAGGTCGATGGCCAGATATAATCTGTGCCCAGTACTCCTGGAAGATTTCCACTCCCAAACTCCGCACCAGCTTCGTTTGCGCCGAACCCTATTCAAGACCTGGTCAGATAACTAGTTTAAGCCAGGATAGTTGCATTTCATACAGACAAACGAAGGTGTCCTTTTGGATATAGATGGCCCTGGTGCTGCGAGCACCAGGCCAGTGACACCAGCCATGGTAAGTAAAGATGTATATCGCATTTTGGTAAAGTGAAAATGCTCGAAAATGGTATGGAATGTAAATGTAGGCCAAATGATATTTATATCAAGTTATAATGGACTATAAAGACAAGGACCGAACTCCCTGATCACGAATGGCTCAGGATTAAAACCGTGAAGCTTGCAAATACTACGGAGTATAGCCTGGACAGGAATCTGCAAGTTCTCCATTCGGATTTTCTTTTTGCGGACCGCCACCCGATCTACAATAAGTTTGAGGAATGAGAAAAATGTATATCCGAATTCGGCACGGCATACAATCTAAGGTGGCTAGAATGCCGGAGATTTGAGGCTATGAAGGCGCCACTAAAAGTGTAAAGACCTGAAGAATGAGAGTGCGGAGTACTCCGGATAGTAAATGCGCTCAAGTATGTGAATTGATATATTTATTAAAGAATTGCCAAGGTCTTGACACTTGTCAGCCCTAGCTCGTTTCAGGTGATACATCCGAGATTAGGATATGATTCAAGGGATATCCGGAGTAGACCTTAATAGATTAATACTCGGCCGCTCGTCCGACAAGAACTTGTAAAATTGTAACTAAACAGGAGATGATCAACAGTATTAAGAGGAGTTCGCATAAAATCCTTGATGATCGGAAGGCTTGACTAATTGCTAATTGCTATGTCGTTTCCAATGTATATAGACCTATCTTTCTTCCCCAGAGAAATAATATTCAACCCCGCAAATTGTAATTTCCCCAAAATCACCGGATGTCCACTAGTCTGCATGAAATGGGCGCATATAATTTTAGCCTGTATTTGGGAGGAAGCGCCCGAGGTGATGAAATCAACGTGGCTTGACTAGTCGGAGCATCCTCCGGTTTCTGGCTTCTTCAAGTTGAACAAGCTAGCGCCACATGCACCTGGGAATATGGAGTATGCCATGCAGTATCTATCTATCGGCTTAAATGACCTCTATAATTCTTCCTCTAGACGGGAATCGGCTGATCACGGGAGCTAGATAAATGATCTTTCCTAATCTCTTCAATTTGACGGAATTTACTTTGCAGCGACACTGATCGGAGTAGAGGAATAGTAGAGGATATGGCTATGAGCCTATGTTCATCTGGTAAGGACAAAAGAGACTGTAATATGTCAGTTCATACATATGAAGTGAAGATATGATATTGCGCACAGTGTATACTGTTTTGAACTGGGTTAAGGGAAACGAAGACCGTAGAAGTCTACTACTATGAACTGACCATGCATAAGAGGAGACACACAGAGAGAGAGAAGACGTTGGAACTAGTACGGAGTCTCAATTCAAAAGCGAAATAAAACTCTTAAATTCACAAAGGTCAGAAACAGTGAAGCTAACAGGCAAGACAAATTGATCCAATCCTTCCAAGCTTCTCATCTTGAGCGGCCCCTATTCTCCCACTTTCCACCCAACACTCAAAGCTGTCTATTGCCTACAGACACTGTGAGTAGTATTCACTCTGCTTCTGGCAGGTGTATGGGCTGGCACAGGTGGTTGGACCGCTCCAGTTAACTCCACCACATTGGCCATAGTGAGGAGCGCCGGTGGTGCTTGCTCCAGTCGTGGTGGTAGTTTTGCTAGTTGTCTTGGTAGTGGCAGTGGAGGTTATGCTTGTAGCCTTGCTGGTAGTGCTGGAGCCTGGGTCTTTCGAGTCGAAAGTCGAACCGAGGGGACCGACCTTGATGTTGGAGTAGACAACGTAGGCGTTCGGGTGGTTGGCTTCAACATCTTCAGGGCTGCCAGAGGAAATGTCGCAACTGCCACGAGCAGCACCTGGAGTAGTCGAAGAGGCGTCGACCGGGAAGGTGCTGTCGAGCCACAGCATGTTGGAGTGGTGATCGTCCCAGAGACTCATTACCAGAACCATACCATCTGCAAGACCGGCCCCCATGCCGGCCATGCCGCCATGTTTAGCGAATACGTCAGTGTCCTTGAATGCGGTCTTCTGGGCAGAGCAGAAGGACTCGGTGATAGAGTTGCCAGTGGCAGCGCTGATGGTCGACATAGAGTTGGCGATAACCTTGCCATTCTGCACGTAGAAGCGCTTGATCTCCGAGAGAGTGCCGGAGGAGGTACCGTCATCGGTGATAAACTGAGTGACCACAGTGAAGGGGGAGGTGGTATCAACGGTCTTGTCCGGGCCGTAGAAAGACTGATCACCCATGCGATAAGCGTTGAAATCACATCCATCAGGGTCACAAGTACCACCATAGCGGTCACTACTGTATGTGCCGCCACAGGAGTCTCCAGTGCACCTAGTCTGAGCTGGGTCATCGCAGGGGTGGGGTGTGAACGCAGTGGAAATTGAGTTGGCCTCCCAAATATCCATCTCAGCACAGCAAGAGCCGTAATTACCAGTACCAGCGTTGGCATCGTTGGCAGACGGCTCCCACCCCTCAACGTTGGCCTCACCGTTGATGAACTTGAGGTCACGCGGGCATTGCGCATCACAGTAACCGGTACCGTACTTAGCACCGGCTTTGTTGGCAGGGTACCGTGCCATGCCACCATCTTCGTCCATAGACACAAAGTAGAGTGCGCCATTCAGGCCACAGGGGAGATTCGAGACATCGACATCGAAGGTGAACTCCTGATTGAGCAGTTGGAACATTTCGTACTTGTTATCATCCGCCATCAGGTAGAGACGCGAGCCAATGTTCTTCTGAGAAGCCTGGGTGACGAAGTTCAGACGCAAAGAGCTGCCGCTGGCGGTAACACCATAAGTGCCTGGATAGTCGGCACCTTCTAGGGCACAGTTCTTGGCACAAGTAACATCATCTGGGCAGATAGATGTATCCCATTCATTGCCAGTGTAGCAGTTGGTGTAGCCCGAAGTGTTGTGAACCCAGCGCCAGTTGGCATCGACGACAACCTTGCCGTTTTGGTTTGTGCAGCTTCCTCCAGCAGTGCACTTTTGCCAATTCAAGGACGGATGAACTTCAGGTTTGCTTGTGCCCACCTGCTGTGCGTGTGCGGCACCGAGGAAGGCGGCCAAAAGCAAGGCATTTTTGTAGATCTTGAAGGAGAGAGCGGAGGCCATGATGTCCAGTGTCGATGTGTACTGGGTTAAGGGCTTGATGAATTGATGAGGAATTCGAGATTCACATGGATGTAGAGTCCTTTTATATTCTAACGAGATAGAGCATTCATATTGAGCATCCTGTCACGGCTCTACGGTCCGTATGACCGCATGAGGATAAAATGTCATGTTTCCTAATGGAGAAGTGCAACAAACACTCCGGGGACACGGAGGGCGTTCCCCAGACCCCGCGACAGGATTTAGAAGTAGTTGAAGTGAATTTGTGGAGGAGGCGTCTTGGGGGTCTTGTGGCCCACCGAGATGGCTGTGAAGATTCCACTTAGTAAGGAGAAAAAAATGTATTTTGCTGGCCAAACTAGGCACCGACAATGCAACTAGATCGAAGTCAAACCCATTGGCGGCTAAATAGCTAGCCTCCAAATGAGACAGGGACAACGCCATGTCGTCTTCGCCTTGATTTGGAGAAAATGAAACATGTTGGCAAGGCCGGATTAGGAAAATACGATCCGTGTCCAGCTAGTCACTCCCCGGATTCTGCAGGAAGTAGATCTTGGGGGCAGGCTTCGCCCCAATTCTCGGTAATTTGTGTTGACTGCGAAGACTCGGCTTAAGAGGTGAATTGCATTAGCGTACTCAAGGTAATTTAGTTTAATCACGAGCATTAAGGACCCAATGCCGAGCACAGGCCTGTTGCTAATGCAATAGTCTCATGACACCGGTGTGAGATGGACGCATAATTTTGGTGCCGAGTGGCTTTTTTTGGTCGCGCTAGACAAACGGCTAAGATAGAATCCGGCGATTTATGAATTGAGACTAGTTGACAATTTTTTGAAAACTAAGTTTCTATTCTCAATGTATATCAAGAGATTGAAAGATCCAAGTGAAGATTTCAGTGAAGATCCCAGTGAGGATCCAAGTGTAGATCAAAAGTGAAGATCAAAGGTGAAGATCAAAACAAAAGCCGATCCACTAGGCGGCCAGCGGGGTAGGCGGGAAAGTATTGCCGGCAGATGAGTCATCGCCGAAACCGGCAAGTGGAATTGACCAAAAAAAAAAAAAAAGGAATCGTAATTTCTCTATAATCATCTTAAAACATTTGAAGGAATATTAGCGGATTCAACACCGCCCTTTTTTTTCTTTTTTTACCATGGCTTCTAGCTTCATTTTAACCCTTTCTGGACCTGACCGTCCTGGTATTGTCCATGCGGTCACCGCATTCCTTGTGCAGAACAACCTCAACATTATCGATTCGTCGCAATTCGGTGACCCTGCCTCAGAGCGCTTTTTTATGCGCACACAATTTGCGATTGCAAGTGGAGGAGATGAAACCCCCGAACTTGAGAAATTGCGTACTGCATTCGAGCCCACTGCTCAGTCCTTTTCCCTCAACTTCGAGATCAACCCCACCGTGAAAAAGCCCCGCGTGCTGATCATGGTCTCCAAGATTGGCCACTGTCTCAACGACCTGCTATTCCGCCAATCCACTGGCCAGCTGAGCATTGAGGTGCCTTTAATCGTTTCCAACCACCCGGATTTCGCTACTCTCGCGGCCACCTATAGTATCCCATTCCACCACCTCCCCGTCACCGCGGATACCAAGGCGCAACAGGAGGCCCAGATCTTGGAATTGGTGACCCAGCACAACATTGATTTAATTGTGTTGGCTCGGTATATGCAGGTGTTGTCCCCAACCCTGTGTTCCGCCATGTCTGGTCGCATTATCAACATCCACCACAGCTTCCTGCCTTCTTTCAAGGGTGCCAAGCCCTACCATCAGGCCTATGACCGTGGTGTGAAGATCATTGGGGCCACTGCCCACTTTGTCACCAGTGACTTGGATGAAGGCCCCATTATCGAACAGAACGTCGTTCGGGTCAACCATGGTATGAGCCCCAAGGAGCTGACCCATGCCGGTAGCAACGTGGAGAGCAATGTGCTCGCCACTGCTGTCAAGTACGTCACGGAACGCCGTGTGATCTTAAACGGGCACAAGACTGTTGTCTTCAACTAAGACCTTGGGTCTCTACCAACTCTGTGGTTTATATCGCCATAACGTACATTTGGCCATCATTAAATCGTCCGGTTCGACCCCTTTTGTGATAAGTCTATGATCAATAGTATAGACCATGGGGGTACGATAAAGAAAATCAAAAAGATAGATTTAGAGCTCGAATGTGTATACATAATTTGAAAATACAATGACTCAGTGGACTTCCTTAAACTGTAGTCCTCTAATAACTTATATTCGTGCATCCTATTCTTTAAATTTCTATGTTTATCGTTGATCGCTCATCGTTAATCATATTTGCTTTGTTCCCCATTTCCCGAAAACAAGCCCTCAGCTATTTGGCGGGGAAGATAAAACTCAACATCTACACCTACTCAGCCCATTTCCTATCTCCAAAATGACTTATACCGTTGCCCCTCACCTCGAATATTTTAATATTCCTCTGACCGACTTTGTCGCCGCTCGACCTGAATTTAATGGGTTCGGTGTTGGCGCTTATATCTTCTCTCATGCCGACCCCACCCCACGCATCCTTCTTCTCCAGCGTGCACTGACAGACTCAATGCCTGGCTGTTGGGAGGGCCCTGGAGGTGCTTGCGAACTGGAAACCGACAAAACATTACTCGATTCTCTTGTACGCGAAACTCTAGAAGAAAGTGGATTACATGTATCGCACATTATTGACCTCGTCGCGGTGGATTGTTGGGAACATCATCGCCGTAGTGGGGATAAAATCCGTGTGGCCAAGTATTCATTCATTGTCGAGGTTCAAGAGGCCTTGCTATGGGCAGCAGGAAAGCAGCAACAGGTGCCAGCCCTTCAAATACCTGTTCAACTGGAAAAACTGGAGCACGAGCAATTCGAATGGGCGATAAAAGAGGATATTCTGCTTTCTATCCGATCCCCCAACGGTCGATTCCAATTTCCCTTAGGTGGCCATCAAGCTCCTAATATCCTCCGGGCTTTTGAATTCGTTGAACAACGGCAGAGCAAGTTACGGTCCGGCGATATCGCGCAGTAAAGCCTCAAAATCGTATTCATAACACAATATGAACCTCAGCATTGTTCTTTTTTCCCGTACTCTAGACATATCTTGTAATCCAACTTTTACCCTTTCTGTCGTAGTTGTTTCGGTCTTGTGTCTCATGTCTTGCTGGAGATCATCAAGTACAATACGCGCACAACCACTACTTGCATAGGTAGAGATTGTTACGTACCAAATGGTGAAATGGACGAGTATCATTATCAAGAGACAATAGATAATTCGTGGCGGACATAATATATACACAAATAAAGAAATAAACCGATCCCTCGAGAGGATCAGTGGAGAGCTGGGGTTGCCGCTGCCCAATAAATCCTGTGGCGGTTGAACCCTTAGCTGGATTCATGGGTTTGCCTTAGGAGTGCTGGAGCTAGAGGTTGATGACCTAGGTGGGAGTTCACCAGGCATCGGTTTGCGAGCCCACACCCTTCTCCTGTACTGGTCAGTCGATGGGAAACTTAGACAAGAATGAGAACTTACGCTTTGTGATACGCATGAATATAGGGGTTCTTGAGTTCACTGCGTAGCTTGGCACAGTATACATGAACTTCTTCCTTGGTCCACGGCTGGGGGTCTCCAAATTTTGTTAATAGCCACATGCACCATCCCTCCATACCAGACATCCAGTGTTGGCAATTGACCATGCCTGCCTCCTTGAACTTTTGGTCTCTAGGCCATGGCCCAATTGGCCATTTGTAGACCTTTTCGTGCACGTCTACAAATCCTGCGTTCTTGATGCTCTCCGACATGGTGAGGACGATATCGCAAGAGCGACCGGCACGATCACCACACGTTTGCATAAGTGGACCCCATGAGGACAAGGCACTATCGGGTGGGAGACTTCCATCGTCGCTTGTGATAAAAGGGCCAACCTCGATCTGCTCGATCCACCCACCAGGGGCCATTTTCCTATTGCACAGTCAGATTAGTCCAAATGCACTTGGCTGCATTGATAACCTACTGAAAGCAGTGCTGGTAGATACGATCCCACTCGAAAGAGTCAAATGATCCGATCATATTGCGCATATGAATCAAGTCAAATTGTGCGCGCCATGTCCATTCTTGGAGCACATCATCGACCTCAATGACACAATTGGGTGGCATCCAGGTGACCGGGGGGGGGAAAAGGTCAACTCCTCGCACAGTGGCATTTGGGAACATATCAGCGACATCACTAGAAATGGTCAATATTTAGCATCTCCACTAGGTTCGGAACGGTCAGACGTACATGGCCCAAGTGCCCTTTCCAGTTCCAATATCGAGAACTTGTAGCGGGCGTTCTCGGTCGCTCCCGATGGGTGACCGAAACAGTGGATTGGGCTGGTCCGAATCCATGATGAGATCCACGAGATGGCTGCGCGATGGTCAGGGGCGTGCTCTGGCCTGGGATTGGAATATGTACCCTGCCTCATAGGTCTCAAATTGTTGCTCATCGGATGGGATGCTATAGATGAATGGGTATTTTGTCTTGTTGTATGAAACTTCAACCACATACCAATATTCCTTGTTTGAAAGCGCTTGATATCTATAGCAACGTGATGTCAAGTTAGATTCAGTGGTCTAATCTGTGAAGCTCTTACCGCCTCCCGTTTTCCATCAAGCCACGATAGATTGATGATTTAATCGAGGTAGTCTCCCTGATGCGGCGTAAGTAATGAAGTACAACATTGAAGATATCCAACAGTCACATGCAAACTCACGAGAGCCAGTCATCGGGGCTATGCGCACTCTCAGGGGGGTACAAGTCTTGATCCACAGCGATAGCCTCCATATTTTCCCTTATTTTGTATACAAATATATAATGTATATCAGAAAGCCGTTAAAGAAAAGTAATAAGCAGTATATGGGAGTATAAGGAACAAAGAAAAAGAGACTAGAGAGATTAACCATAGCCCCGGGCCCCGGGGGAATGTTCATATTACATAATCCACAACCCATCCGGGTTATCCATGGATCTCTTTTGACATTTCCAAAAAAGAAAGTTTTGATTGGCTGGGGAAGCCACAACTCTTGACGCTTTCCCTAACTGGGTCACTTCATCAAACCTTGGAACCATGGAAACTACTCCCGTGCCCCACACGGAACAATACCCAGCTTTCCCCTGGACCTGTTATTGGCTTATTAGTATTCACGTACTTTATTTCGAACATAAAGGGCGGGGAATACAACGTAAAGGTTCAGAGTACATTTGATGTACGGAGTAGGTAGTGTATATTGTATATACTCCGTATATCCTCCGTATGCAGTACGCAGTATACTGGGTACAAAACTAGAGAGTATTAGGGATATTTGTGAGGCCAAATTATATATGACCAATTTGCTAGTTTGCGCACTGTCGGTCGAGCTGCACGAATCCTCGAAATAGTCCCGTAGCATCGGCACATCACGGCCCGAGCGCTGTACGGAGTATTTTGCGTACCACTACTCTGTACAGTGAAGCTGTGCAACCTATGTATGACCACCGTGAATTGATATTCCAGACCCCTTCGCCCTTTCAAGACTACCAGACACAACCTCAAATCGGCTTGGAACAATACCTGAAAACAAATCACCACATCTCGACCAACTCGTTCAAATTTTAGAACAGACTCGGAAAATACATATTGACGTTCCAAATGGTCAGTATACTTGAACCTATTTGCACCACCTGCTCTGAGCAGGATTGGTAACTTCTCTATTTGGACTTTCAGACACTTCCCCCACACAGAATGTCCTACAATACATGGAGAATATCTCAAAAATTCTTCGCACCGATCATACGAAGCAATGGGAGGCTGATGCCTTGATTGATGTCCTTCGGATTTGCTACCAGCCAACCATGCTAGGGGGCCTAGGAATACACAAACATGATTCTCTCACAATAAAACAACAATCAGAAATATTGTTTCTTGCGGAGGCGTGGCTGGAATCACTCAATTCAGCCGACCGAGAAAACTCAATCCCTTGCCTTCTAACACAAAGGCCAGAAGGCCGCCGAGGAATGACCATGGGTGAAAAGATATTTGCGATGCATGATTTAGATCACGAAGGATTTGTGGCTCCAGGCGACGTAATTTGTGTTCGTGTTGACTGGGTACTTGCCTCTGAAGTGTCTTGGGCAGTAGGTTTGCCTGCAGAGGCGCTGTGAGTTACGGGCTAATTATGAGTCTCAAGGGAATGGAAAGCATCTATAATATACTAGGAAAGCCTGGAATATTTCGAAACGATCGCTTCTGGCTTTCAGGTGACCATGTCGTTGATCCTAGGGTTAACGGGTTACCTCATGTTCAGGCGCTAATCAGTGCGAGCGAGAGAGCGAAGAAAACCTTCAAAATGACCGAATACCAAGGCAAGAATGTCAGTTCTCTTTTTGCTGCATCTTTGACAATGGCTGAATCACAGTTATGAAGTACACTATTCTCCACACTGAATTCTTCCGAGAGCGTGCGCAACCCGGAATGCTGGTCGTTGGTTCGGACTCACACACATGCTCAGCAGGGGCAGTAGGCTGTCTCGCAATTGGACTGGGTGCCGTAGATGTCACTCTGCCTTTGGTAACTGGGAAAGCGTGGTTCGGAGTCCCAGAAACCATCAATATTCGCCTAATTGGAGCACCGAAGCCAGGGATCGGGGGTAAAGATGTCATTTTATACATCTTGCAAGTACTAAAACGAAATACCGTAGCATCTGATAGAATCGTGGAGTTCACAGGCCCAGCAGCCAGACATTTATCTCTTGATACTCGCTTCGCAATTTCAAACATGATCACGGTATGTCATAGCTATGATTCAGTTGGGGCAAATCTACTAACATCTAAGAGGAACTCGGTGGCATCACTGGCTTATTTGTTCTAGATGGCATCACCCACAATTTTATTAATAGACGCAAACTCGCCCGTTACAAATGCCAGGCGACATACTTTAACCCCGATACCGATGCGAAGTATGCTGTAGTTCATGAGATCGACCTTTCAAACGTGGGGTCTTTTATTGCACGTTATCCCATGCCAGATGACGTGGTTCCAGTTATAGAAGAAGAGGGAATGGAGCTGCAGGGATGTTTTATCGGGGCCTGCACTACCACTGAGGAAGACCTGATCCTCGGTGCTCTGGTAATGGAACAAGCAATGAAAAGAGGACTAAGGCCTACCGCAAAGGGGAAGAGGAAGGTTGTTCCCGGTTCAATGCCAATACTCCATCGCTTACGTGAACTGGGGTTATGTGATATATATGCGGACGCAGGATTTGAGATCGGCAACCCAGGGTGCAGTTATTGTGTCGGCATGTCAGCCGATCAGGCGGCCCCAGGAGAGGTCTGGATTTCATCTCAAAATCGAAATTTCAAAAACCGAATGGGAAAAGGTAACGATAGCCCTCAAATGAATTGGAGTACTTAATTGAGACCACCTGATTTAGGGTCGGTTGGTCATCTCGCATCTGCAGCCACTGTTGCAGCATCGTCATTTGAAATGAAGCTGGTTGATCCCAGTGATCTACTTGCTGCAATCGATTTAAGCCGATGGGACCGTCTGAGGATGTCAACAAATTTGGATGCAATTAGCTTCAAGACGGGCCTGGCATATGTTGAGCCATGTGGTTGTGGTGATCATCCTAGTGCCAAGAGCCAGAGAGAGCAACCAAAAGAGCAAAGGCGACCCGATAAACATGGGGATAAACAGACAAAAATTCTTCAAGGCAAAGCGCAAAGGCTAGGAAATTTCATCGACACGGATGCAGTGCGTGTCTATCCTTCCATTGTAATAGTGGAGTGTCAGAACTAATGGTAGTTTTCAAGCTGGCCCCTGCCGAGTTTCTGATTGGCATGAAAAATAATGTGGACGCTGGCAAGTGTTGTTTGATGCATACACATCCAAAATTCCGCGATCGAGCCCACCAGGGGTTCAATATTGTTGTTGGTGGTAAGGGCTTTGGTTGCGGGTCATCTCGCGAACAAGCAGTGATGGCATTGTTAGGCAAGTCAAGCCGAACAATCTTATTGAAACGAATCCGAGTTCCTTTTTGACCACAGGTTTATTTTAGGATGCGGTATTCAATGCCTCATAGCCAAATCGTTTGCGTTCATCTTCCAACGCAATATGCCAAACCTCGGGCGCCTAGGCATCACAATGGAAGATGAATCCTTCTTTCAAATTGCGAATGATGGAATGTCAACCTGCATCAATTTAGATTCAAGGATTATCGAAGTCGGTGGTAAGACATTCGGATTCAAACTCAGTCAAATGGAAAGCGAGATCTATCAATTTGGTGGGATTGCTTCGGCTTTTGGACTCTTCGGAAAAAGCCTACTAGAGGCAATGATCCCAGCCAAATATTCTCTTGGGGCTGAAAAGGAGCAAGTAGGTCAGCCGGATAAACGATTGGAATGGTAAGTACCATATAGGCTATTTTCATTTTTGTTGTTCCATTGTGTCTCAGTGCGGATAACGCTCGAACGGACGGAAGATGGGAGGTCATTGCGGGAAGTTTGTATATGTTCCGGGCAATCCTGGTCATTGGAGGAAACGATCATGGGAAAAACGGAGAAAGAAGGAGGGCTGTTAACTAGTTATAACAAGTGTCCTGGTAGGCGAGCAGACAGCATAACAAACAGTAGGGATAGGACGTCGTAGCAATTATCTCGCCTGTTCATCCCCCTCCCCCTCCCGTGCCCGCAATATCTCATCTTTCATCTTAGACACCTCAACTGCGCAGGTCACCTCTTCCGAGGCAAAGAGACCAGCGGAATGGAATGTCTTGGCTCCGGTAATCGTATGGAGCATGCCTATATTCGATGCCCTCACACCACCTCCAACAATAATTTCTGTAACTCTGTGTCTCTGTAGCTTTCCGTGTCCTTGTAGTTGCGTTTGAAGGCGTACTAGAGTTTGCAACTTGTCTACACATTCCGTTGCTTTCGTCCCCGAAGGACCACCATTGGTCAAGATCGATGCAAAGCCGCACTCCATGATGTCGGCCAATGCTCTCTCCCAATGGGATTCAGGAATGAGATCAAAGGCACGATGAAATGTGCAGGGGAGCCCCTCAGCTAGTTGTATAAGCTGCTTATTACGAGATATATCGACCCAGGAGGCATTCGGATCACGACCCGTTTGTTGGGATCCAGTCAAAATCCCGAAGACGAAACCGTCCGCCCCGTAGGATTTGAGAGACTTGACAGTTTGTTTCATCGTCTCGAAGTCAATTTCTTCGTAACAAAAGCCTTCCGTATGTGGTCGAATCATCGTATAGATCGGTATTGTGAGCTGTAATTTCAATTTTTGGAGAACCTCGGGGTCAGGCGATAGGCCACTGAGATGGTAGTCCTTGCATAATCTGGAGTAGGATTAGTGATACGGAATATTCTTTCACGAAAATAAAAATTAAACAAGAATTCGTAGATTAATTGGCACCCCGACTTGATATAATACTCACTCAATACGGTCGGCTCCTGCTCTCGCAGCAACCACAGCCGATTCTTGATTGAAACATGCAATCTCTAGTATTGGGCATTGTGTGCTTTGACTCATGGCTTGTATTGGCTGTGTGTGAGTAGTTTGTGTGGAATAAAGGGGATACGCGTGGGATAAGTCTGACTCGCAGGTCAGCTGATCTTAGCCCCAATACTTTTTTTTTTTTTTTTTGTATGTGATCAGGTTAGTATTTCAGGAGGATACTTATTTTATTATTTTCGTTTCTGCTAAGTATAGTTGACAACCTGAGGAGTTGCTTATAGCATAAACGAAATGTAACCCTCTCCTAACTTGTTCTCAGAGCGGGGAAAACGCAGTTTTCAACACTTGAGCAATGTACCTCATCTTTCTTGCATTTCTTTCTTTTAACAAATCTTCCCTGTTACAATGTCTCGACCAATTATCGCCATCGCAGGACTTGCTTGTGAGACCTCCACCTTTTCCCCCGCTCGGACACTTAGTGGGGCGTTTCACCCGCGACGAGGTCCTGAGGTGGTCGAGAAATACGCTTTTCTGCATCATGGCACTCATCTAGCTGATGCTGCAGACTGGAAAGGCGCACTTATAGGCCATGCCCTTCCAGGTGGAGTTGTGGTACGAGCTGATTTTGAACAACTCTCTAGGGAAATCTTGGATCGGCTGGCTGCAATCATCGCTTCGGCCCCTATCGATGGATTATGGTACGATATCCACGGCGCAATGTGTGTTGAGGGTATGGAGGATGTCGAAGCGGAGCTTCTCCGGCGGATTCGAACTGTTATTGGCCCAGATGTTCTGGTCTCGTCATCCATGGATTTGCATGGAAATGTGTCCAGAGAGCTAGCCCACCAGACTGATCTGATCACTTGTTATCGTATGGCGCCCCATGAGGATGCCCTGGAAACAAAGGAACGGGCGTGTCAAAATCTTGTCCATGTTTTGACTTCGCGAACCGACTCTGGAAGGGTGAACAGGCCCCTGAAAGCTTGGGTTCCAGTTCCTATCTTGTTGCCAGGAGAGCAGACTTCAACCCGCAACGAACCAGCCAAAACTCTGTATTCCCTCGTACCCGAGGTCGAAGCCATGGAAAATGTCCTAGATGCAGCGATCTGGGTTGGGTATGCGTGGGCAGATGAGCCCCGAAACCATGCTGTGGTAATGGTCTCCGGATGGAATAAGGCCGCTGTCGTTAGAGGAGCGAACAGACTTGCAACTTCGTTCTGGCGTGTTCATAAGGAGTTCCATTTTGTTGCCCCGACCGGGTCTTTTGCGGAATGCATTGACAACGCGCTCGCATCGTCAAATAAGCCTTTCTTCATATCTGATTCAGGGGATAATCCTACGGCTGGCGGATCGGGCGACGTGACCTTCGGTTTAAGCCAGTTGTTAAAACGACCGGAGTTTTGGCAAGATAACGGTACAACTGTGATTTATGCCAGCATTCCAGGACCCCAGGCAATTGACGTTATAGTTAAGGCTGGTGTGGGTACCACGGTGACGGTCACCGCCGGAGCAGAAGTGGACAGTCTGCATGCTGGGCCTATCACTATGACTGGACGCGTTCATTCAATCAAGTATGGAGATCGCGATGCCGAAGTTGAGGCAGTTCTGCAGGTTGGCAGCGTGTTTGCCATCCTAACCAAATCCCGAAAGCCATATCACCATGAGAGTGATTTTATCGGTCTTGATCTTAGTCCCCGAGCGACAGACATCGTCATAGTCAAGATTGGTTATCTTGAACCAGAGCTGTTTGACATGGCGGCAGACTGGATGCTTGCTTTGACACCTGGCGGTGTTGATCAGGATCTGCAACGTCTTGGGCATCATCATATCTGCCGTCCACTATGGCCCTTTGATAAAACGTTCCATACGGCCCCAGATCTCACCCCACAGCTAATTCCGTTCTCGAACGATGATTTGGAAATGTGTTAGAAATGCATTGGCCATTATAATACCTAGTCCAATTCCTCGCCCAATGCCTTAGATTGCCAGATCTACAAAATCATTTCTTAGTATATATTTTTGTATTCTTGTGGTTCCTTCACTCTTGACACTACTAAGTTGTTAGTATAATGCGCTTAGTCGCGGTACCCATTAGAGCTCATTTCATGTGGAGTACGTGGAAATAATTCCAAAGTGGACACCATATAATTGTGACTCATTCAGGTTCGACTTCATATTCGTATTATTTAACCACGCAAAGAAATTCTCACGATCTACAAAGAAAACTATCTACTTTTCATCCTCCAGAATCTGGACTTTGCTAGTAATGTTGTCTGGTTTGTCGGTTTTGTTTGCTTTACTGATATAATAGTTGAAAACTCGTTTCTAGCTTACTATGGCTTCCGGGCCCGCGAAAACTGGCTTTGCCACCTCATCTCCATACGAAGAACAGATCGGTTACTACCGGGCCATTCGATATGGCAATCATATCTTCGTTTCCGGAACTACAGCAGTTGACCCCCATTCTCCCGCTAATGCACCACGAATTCTCCACCCAGAAGATGCCAAACAACAGACATGTATTGCTCTGGAGGAGTGCGTTCGAGCTATCCAAGGCCTTGGTGGTAAGGGCCTGGAGGATATAGTTCGTGTTAAGATGTTTGTCAGTCGACACGAGGACTGTACAGCCGTGGGACAAGGGTTTCGTGAGATATTGGGCAAACATAATCGAGGTGTGGGGGGTATGATAGGAGCTGCTGCAACAATGATTGTTGTTAATGGCGGTTTTATCAATAAGGATATGCTTGTTGAGATTGAGGTAGATGCTATTGTGGAGATGTCGAACTAGGGGATCATATTGCTAGGTCTTTTCGGGTAATATACTCACTTTTCCTTGTAAGTGCATACATAATGTAACTTATAATAGTATACCTTTGTGATATAACTATAAATTTAGTATAATTGGATACTTCGTGCAATGCGAATTCATACTATATCCAGAGCAGAACAGGAAAATAATGAAAGTGTGAAGCCCCACTGCGCAGGGCTTCGGTTTAGATGATCAGAGTGACAGGGGTATTACAATACTACTGCGAAGGCTATTGGCACTAGTATTGCGTGTATTCAAACTGAACTCTGAGCCTCTCCATTGCTCCGAGTTCCGGTATCATAGTAGTGCGCGGTGCGGACTAAGCGAAGTCACATGATCCATTCCGAGTCCTCGAATCCTCGAGACTCTCATAGGTCCGCTGCGACCCTCATTCAGGAGTGGGTCGTGACAGAAAGTGTTGAATATCATTGAATATATGGCTTATAATCTCTATTTCTGCCTTGGAGAGTTACATGTCAACCACCTATTTCTCTATACATCCGCTGTCTGTCCGTTTCCAATGCTTTGCAAAAGGGTCCATCTCCCTTCCTCGGACAATAGATTTAGAAAATCTTCTCTGCTGAGATTCCTCCGTTACATAGGGCACTGACCATTGCGCAAAATAACGCAGGTTCCCGCCTGCCCTCAAAGTAATCTTCTCAAGGCTCAAAGGTTCATGTCTCTAACCAAAGAAGCGTTTTCCAAAATCAGGCACTTTAGCTTCAATCAATATCGACGCCGTCCATTCTTCTTTGTAATCCTGGTAATCTGTCATGTTCACTCCATCCAATTCCTCGTCGGAGTCGCCAACAAATTCTCCATTATTTCCCGCTTTAACTGCTGTCCCAACTGAACTTTCAATTGAAACTCCAGTTCCATTCGGTGCAGTCCGCACTGAGCATGAATAGACAGCCAACGAAAACTACGGAATCCCGCTTTGAAACAATCAATGCTTGCGCTAGGCTAAATGGACTTTCAATTAGACTGTGTCGAATTTAATATCTCACAAAACCCACCCATATGGCATCCAAATTCATGTCAATATCCCGTGTAGTTGGATTAGGACAAAACTGGTCCAAGAGGATGGTGGGCCATGGCCTGTACACTGAAGGGACATATCCCTTGATAACCAGACTTTCCGATATATGGAAGGAAGACAAGAATTTGTCAAGCCCTGTATGGGTCATGGGGGTTGATTTGCCAAACCGTGATGGTGAAACCAGTTAGATTGTGTAAATATACGGCGGCATTCTCAAGGAAACCTGGGTTGTCATCTGGACCTAAACTGAGAGATTGCAGGTTATATTAGGAAAACAGCTCTCGCCAAAAGGAGGCCTCACGTCTAACGACGTAACGATTCAAGCACAGACTCGACATAGGTCCGTTGGAAGTGGTTTCAGGCGAGAATAATTTTGGAATCTTTATTGAAACGTCATTCTAGTCTCCCTCCAGCTTGAACTTATCGACACGCATACTAAGCGCAGATGCTCCCCAAAGCTCGTTGGATACAGCGGCCTTACCGACCATTCCGGGCGCTAGGTTCCTAAACACAACCCAGTTGAGGTGCGTGCGTTTGGCGTAGGCAACGCGTAGAATATGGGCCTCAGCCTCGGACGGACCTAGACTGTCAGGTACCTCTTCGAGCTGCTGCTGCAGCTGCTCGTAGCACTTCATGAGTAGCTGCACCTGCGTACTTGTATTTTCTGCCGGAAGGATTTTACACCCACCTACATCTTGCTATGCGAGTGGGTCTATACCAGTAGTAATTGAAAGGCGGTATAGCCAGGGTGGTCAACAATGGAAGCATTGGGGTGCAAATACTCGTGAAATGCCACTGTATATAATTGTAGTGATTTCTGATATATTTTGAATCAGGACATAAGATACCCAAAAATCATATAAGCACGGGGATACATCGGAGTTTCTTTTAGTATCCCCGACAGACCGGTTCGGGCCGAAGAACCCAATCAAGGGGATCTACTGGAGTTCCACCAGGTGGTACTACCTCGGGTGGACACATCGTCCCAACTCAAAGCCCCTTTAACACTCCTGAAACCCGATCACATCAGCATGTCTCTTGACGAGCTACACCATACTGCGTACAACACTGGTCAAACCACAGTCGTACTGATTCATGGTGCCTTAGTGTCCGGTCTCTACTGGGATCTAGTGATCCCCCACCTCCCTACGTCTTACCATCTCCTGGTCCCAGATCTTCCCGGTCATGGGAAGTCGCAATCGATTGGACCGTTTTCAGTGGATCTCGCTTCCCGCATGATAGCCCAGCTAATCCGCACACGCACCATCAATGGTTCAGCACACATTGTCGGCCACAGTTTAGGTGCGCAGGTCGCTATCCGTCTGGCCTCCACAGACCCCGATGTCGTCAACTCCATTTTTATCTCGGGATTTGGAATGTTTCCTCGAACATCAATCACACCCTGTATTCCATACGCAGCATGGGCGATGTCGCGTGTGGAGAATTGCCTTGCCCGCCCGCTGGTTAGCTGGGCCATGGATGGTGCCGATATCCCACGCATCGATACCAATGTTTGCACACTCGACTTGTGTCGGCAGATTGTATCACCTGAGACCCCCACTGAATGGCCGTCGCCATGGCCTGCGCGCACCCTCATTGTTGTAGCAGGCAAAGGCGGACTAGTCCCTACCAAGGATAGCCCGCATAACGCTGTGACGTTGATGAAGATCGGGAGAGAGTTGAATGAAGACACAGTCGCATATACGCACTTGGGCATGCGACATCCGTGGAACCGTCAGGCTCCGCGGCTGTTTGCAAAGACTGCTGAGGCGTGGTTTGAGCACAAGGAGCTCCCCGAGGGGTTTGTAAAGCTTTAGCAGCGCATTGGTAGACCCCTGATTGAAAATTGTAGAAGATTGCCCGAAGCCTTGTATCAATCAACCAATCAATTTTATAGCGTCCAAGGGTAATCTTATACACACTATGCTATTATTTAATGTTGAACGAGGAATACTGAAGATGACTTGACTGTTGTCGAGGCTTTGATGCTGCCGTGTGATTGCAATGCGCCTTTCAGCAGAGTGACGAACTACACTCTGACCAAGGGAGATCAATAAAGCCGTATTATAACTATGGTTACTGTAACTGGTAATTGTTGTAGTTCAGAGGAATGAATTGTTATTTAATCAAAGTGAAACATGAGGCTATATATACAACGAGAAGATTAAGTTAATTTCCACTCAACTTGATTCTTCGTATAGACACCTCGGGATTAATTTCGATGGTTCGGCTTGGTTCCTGATCTGTACTAGCCTTAGATCACCACAGTAATTTTATAGGTAGCCGTACTATGATGATAAATAGAGTAGGAGAGGGTCATCATCAAATTAATATAATTAGTTCAAGGGGCGATTAACAGTGAGCTAGGGAGATCACGCACGAAGTACCGCTTCAAAACAAAAATGGGGGAGTAACAATGGATCAGGGGAGCCAATGTGTGATTTGCTCCCGACTACTTCGTGACCTACCTTAGAAAAGCTCTAGACTAATGCGTAGGCCTCTTCCCTACCACAGGTCTCTCTTTCATACCTTTTATAAACATTGTCCCTCTTTTACTTGCGGGTTATCTAGCTGGTATAACCCCTTTTAGGTCAAGTTTCTTTTCAGTTGGTTCAACTATTTTAATCGAATTCTCCTATGCATTCGTTCATTGGGTATGCCCTATTTATTTGACCAAAGAATCGGGTTATTCACTTTAACCATAGAGGTTAAATTTGGGAATTCCTTTCATGCCCTCAGCCACTTGCAGGATGTTGTCCAAATTCTTATACCTAGGCGTTTCGACTTTATGAATATAATGAATCCCACGATCAGAGGGGGCGAGCCGCGGGTGAGCCGAGAAAAATGCGAGTACGCGTGGCTACCTTCCCTATACTCGCCGTTTAGAGCAATTAGAGCGAGAAATCGCGCGGTCTTATACACTTCTAAGACGGCAGCGGAGGGTGATTTCGGGCATATGGAAACGGCGCGCCATTTCATGAATTGAAGAGATCTCTTGATTCTTAAAGTCGAAATAGGTAACAATACCCTAGTCTCTGGATTTATTGAATTTCTAGAGGATTAGGGCAATTAGTAGCATAGTGGGTGGTTGAAGTGGCCAAGTGCTGATTCCTGTGACGGGTTTTTGGATGTTGCATCCATCTATGGATGGATGGCGCATATTAGTAATGGGGACAAAAGTAGGTACAACAAACAACAGGCCAAAGTAACTAACTTCCTCCGCACTATTTTTCTATCTAACTTTACTACATCTACGCTGTATCTCTACATGTTGTCTAGTGACTATCTCCTCCATCCGAGTTGCAATTTGAATCAATAGGAAAAGGTGCCCCCAGGATTCACCACATGACGACTCAACGCCGCCATACGCCACTCGGCGATCTACTATTCCACCCGAAATTGAGAGCCTACCTGGGGCAGTACTTAGCGATAGGCAGATTGCATAGAAGCCGATTTAGAAATGGCTCTAGGACGCAGTTAGAGGGATCTAGCTTCAGCTTCACACCATCCCTCTCGCCCCGCAATTTTCAGCTTGACATCCTACATAATGTGATAGGTATGTGGGTCCACGTGGCCCTTTGCTGCGTCTAGACCTGGCTGCGACCCTCTATTTGGTCCCTCCTTAGCGCCAAGGACGGTCCAAATTCCGGGCCGTAGACTCCACTAGAAGTATGTATCTTGGTATGTACGAACCATCCTAATTAGGAAATAACATGCTTATAAATCGTGCTTTATATACCTTTGTGAAAAATCAAGGGGCCTTGGCGGTTGCCTTGGGGGCTGCCTTGGCGGGTTAAGGGTCTAGGGCGCGGATTGTCTATGGTCACAGCCAGGTCTAGCTGCGTCGATCCCTAACGTCAACTTGCAATCACAAGCACGGATGTCAGTCGGGTGATCGGCGCGGGAGCAGGTTGCAGCGGTACGTACGCGATGAATGAGTCTATCTCAGACCTGCCCCACAGAAGGGTCAGTGGTGGAGCCAATGTCTGGTGCAAAGGAAAGAAAGAGAGCCTGTCGAGCATGCTATGTGAAGTATACCTCGTGATGCTACGCCAGCCACTGTATCAGGCAAGCTGCTGGATACGAGAGTTGGTACCTATGGCTTCTGCAGGTGGAATTTCAGCTTGCCCTTGGTCTCCATACACCAACGAACGGAGGAATCACAATTTCAAGTTCGTGAAACTTGCCCTGTGCAGGCAGCGTACACTAAGGCTGGTTTGGCCCTCAATGTGGCGCTCAAGTAGTTGTTCTCAATTCCAATGTGCGCTTGGAAAATGCAGCTATCTATTTCCAGATATCCATTTCCCTACAATGGTACTTTGTAGACTGAACTGAAGCAAAGTCAAACACAATGACTACTACTGTAGGCCTCGGAAACTTGAAGATAGCCTTTTCTGGTAACGCTGTGCTTGTCAATCATGGAGTTACCGATGGTCGAGACCCCGTCAGGCACCCTGTTTGGTGCAGAAAAATCAGGTCCTTGCATTTTTTGCTAGCTGCTGTTACATCGCCAGCCCTCTTGCATCTGAGCTCAGCAAGCCATTTGCATGCCGAGTGATCATTTGCAGGTCGAGTGATCATTTGACCTTTCCAGGTGCAATTTAAACGGGAAGGGAAATACTAAAAATTGATGGAGGATAAAAACGTAAGTGATTTTCCAGTTTCCAGTCAGAAAGAGAAGATATAAAGAGCCCAAGCCTTCCACTTAATCTTCGTGAATCGATCATCTCAATCACTCCTATTTGTTTATGTTCGGCCTTTATCACACAATCATGCGGGGGCTTTCTTTGATCGGCTTTGTTCTTCTGCGCTCTCACCTCGCATTCGCCGAGAAGGTCCCGGTGAGGGATATTGGCGACAACTTCATCATCGACGGAGACAAAGTGACATGGCCTGATGG
The DNA here is from genome assembly GCF_001561935.1 of Penicillium griseofulvum. Lineage (NCBI taxonomy): Eukaryota > Fungi > Ascomycota > Eurotiomycetes > Eurotiales > Aspergillaceae > Penicillium > Penicillium griseofulvum. Next base: position 107,268 of record NW_024467421.1, read on the forward strand.
ACCTTTTACAGGAAGCTTAATTTGTGCTGGTCCAGGCAGGGTCCTAAGCCTGAGTGCTGACAAGAAGCACGGCACCTGCTGTCCGCCAGGTGCCAGTCTCAAGGGATCCATAGAGACCGAGTGGCATTGTTGTGGCAAAGGCCATGATGTGACCGGCTCCTTGGATGTGGGCTTTGAGTGCTGTCTGGAGGGTTCCACCTTCGACGGTAAGACCTGTAAAAGGTTGTGCCCCAATGGCAAAGAGATGGTCGATGGGATATGCCAGTGCCCTAAGGGCCAGGAAGATGCTGCAGATGGTACTTGTAAGCCTGCGAAGTGTCAGTCGGGCTTAAAGACTGGTATGTGAACACAATCAAAGTTCTTTCTCATTTCCTGCTGTTTTTCTAAGGTAACGCGGGTGATAATGTGTAGGCAAATGCTACTTCTTCACGGGACGATCGGGCAATTATTTGACATTCAACTCCAACCAGTACTCCGAAACTGCACTGAGTAAGTATATTAGACCCGGCAAGTTCCAATTCTGCCAAGACGAACTCTGCACTCCTGGCCTACCCATCAACCCCAGCAACGAGGTCCACATCAAAGACCTCCACGGCACGCTACCAGCCGCAACCGACGCTGGGCAGTGGCTCGACAACAAACAGAACGGCGGGCATATCGGCAAGACACCCGACTTTGGTAAGGCCGGAAATTTCTCGGTCACCAAGTGGCCCTGCGGAAAATATTGTCTTACCGGATTCACCGACGGTCTCACACAGGCTTGTCCAGATATCAGTCCGGGGATCAGCTTGGATACCCGCGCCACAGACTCGTGCATCGAGTTCGAGCTCATGGAAGTCCCTTGTGACATTAGGGATGATGCGAATAACTGCATCTGGAAGAATGGCGATCAGTGCTGCAATAGGATTGATTGCTGCGGGAAGCTAGATTGCACCATCAAGCCCCAGCATCAGGATACTGAATGATGCTCTGCCGGGCTCATGGATAAGTAAGAGCTTGCACTACGAGGTTAAGAACATGTCACTCTTTTTAGTCATTTCGGGGTCTATGAATGCTCTTCCTGTACCTAAGTCATTACGTTAGGCTATGTCGAGAAATGTGCCTTCCTGTTATATTTGGTTATATTGACAGAAACCTGGATATCATTGCGAACTGTTAGATGCCTGAACGATAAGTAGACCAAGCAGTAGATTGCGACATCACCTATGGACGGGCGGGTGGGCATAGGTAGCCCATGGGCCTTATATAAGCGGGAAATGGGCCCTATGGAGAGGCCCATGGGAGTAACTAACAATGGATTAGAGGGGCTACGTAACACGTGCTTGGTTCCTAACTACTCCCTGCTCCGCCTTGGAGAAGCTCCAGACTACTCGGTAACCCTAGTGGCTCATCATTAAGTAGCGGCTGCCTATTTGTATTATCCTTCTGCCAAAAATATATTCTAAAAGATGAAATTTTGTACGAAGTGCGATAAATTCATCCAGGTGTAACAAGGATCAGAGTTCATATTTTGGGACGACATGACAGAGAAACCATAGACTAAAAGACACATTCCGAAGGCCTCTACGTACTGTTAGGGTGTTCTCTTCTCTCCTTTTTCAATGTCCATGCATAAATGCCGTTACCTCCAATCCTCAGAGGTTTCAGGCTTCTCCCAATTTGAGAAGAAGTTCTTGCAACTTAGCATCACCAGCCCATTGACATAGACTACTTTGACGCCAGACTTCCCAGTCAAATTTCAAACTGCTCCTTTCAGCTGTGGACATGATACCTCTGAATAAAGCAACTGCTTCGTCCCAAGACATGTTCATACCCATGCTGAGGCCAAAGGAGAAGCGACGAACTAGATCAGGGCCACCGAAAAAGCGAACTAGATCCTTGTTCTGGGTCTGTATGGCCTCAGCTAGGATCGTGTCGCCCCAGGATCGGCCAGGCTTGCCCTCATATATGTCATTCATTTCTGCTGTCAACAGTGAGGGACCAAATGCCTCATACATTGGCACCGCCCTAGCAAACGTCCAGTCGATAAGACCAGTGACATTGAAATCCTCATTCACAAGTATATGGTCACCTTTGTCATCCATGTGTTTCAGAAAGAATGGACCGTTGTCAATGCCCGGTTCAAATGCATTCCACTGGCCTTGTTCCGCCAGTTCATTGAGGTATCTGAAGATCAGGTAGGCATTGACTGAGTACCGAGTGAAGAGCTGGCGGTCGCAAATTAATTCGTGATATCTCTCCGCCCAAGTCGCGTAGTACTCTCGTGCATTGTGGAAAGGTCCCATATGTGAAAATGTACCAGTCCGGTCGCTCACGACGGGGCCCATAGAGATAGTACCATTGGGCTGTAAAGAGAGACAGCCGATTTGCTAAAGGGGGTACTTATTGATAGTACACAAGATGTCGGCGTAATGATTGTAAAATTTGCGGAGTTGCTCTTCTGACGGGCTAAGAGAAAGTAACGGTGTCCCGGGGAGTTCCTCTATCAGCATCTACGCAACGCTGACATCATTCTCAGGGTCATTGAGTAGACCGAAGTCGTAGAGTTTAGGCGACGGCACAGAGTTACCCTTACTAACCTGTATAAATAGGCCTTGACAAGTCACGCGGCATCAAGCAGATTTTGGCAACGTTATTCGGTGTCGGTACCGCATAGTGCTGCGGTAGCAACGGTAGTGTCTATATGGTGCTGTTCCTATATAACTTGGTAAAAAATTACCTATTTAGGTTATAAAAATGCTACGTAAGTCAATGAAATACTATTTTTATAAGTATATAAGCGTATTTATACCCGAGTATGTCTCAGACTTAGAGAGCGACAATGCCGCCTTTGATGAGATCGCAGCTCAATACCCATCGTGTAAGGTTGCCGCCGCGGTGTTCAATGCTGGCGGCTTAGTCCGAAAGCCATTCCCTGAACTTACTGAGCAGGATTACTCAATCCCACTTTCATCTCAAGCGTACGTTTCTTTCCACGTATTTTGCTCACGATAAGAAAAAATCCAAAGTATGTGAAATTTGGGTATTAGCACTAATTCATATAATAGACAGGGTGCTTTCAACTTCGCTCAACGCTCTCTCCCGCTCCTTTTAGATTCTCGTGGATCCTCCGAGTATCCTCCAACCCTGATCTTCAGCAGAGTTACAACGCGCCTAATGGGATCGGCTAACTTTGCTGCTTTGGCTTCAGGCAAGTTTGCACTATGCGCGTTAGCACAGTCGCTTACTCATGAGTTTGGACCACAGGGTGTCTACAGTGACTGGACAAAAGTATTTGCAACGTCTGGACCCACACTCCTTGATTATATAATATACTGCCGGCCAAAACCTCCATAAATTTATACTATGAAATCTAGTATGGGTATACCACCTCTAACTCTCAAAAATGGCTCCCGCTCTGCATGGTATAGTCTTAGAGAGATGCTTTAGTGCTGCATCTCTAATCTTTTCTATGCCTACTAGGCAGTAGCAACCAGGATTTCCTCGCAAGTGTCATTGTTCCCCAGGGGATTAGGTATACTACGCTTTTTAGGTAGGCGGTATGGAATATAGGGGCGGTCAGCTGGGTGGGTCCACAGACGTTGCAAATACTTTTGTCCACTGACTGTATGTCTCGCATACCGTCATTTACGGTATCATTGGCATATACCGGACCAAGGCATGGGCTAATGAACACGTGGTTGGGGAATTGAGTCCCAATACTGTAGGTATTATTTCTTTGGTGTATTAGTTTGGTCACGGACTCACTTTAGATTGCGAACTCATATTGAGTTCTACACACTCAGTCACGGATGACATTTGCCTTTGAATTAGATCTACGTCCGTATATCGAGAAGTGGTAGACATTTGATTCGAGTCCCGGGTTTCTTCGAATCTACTATACATAACCTGACAAAGGCGAGTTTCTCACTAGTTTTGGACTACCAGACGCGAGTATCTCGATTTTGTATATTCAAATTTAATGCGCATAGGATACTATGAGAATTGATTCACTATATTTCCAAACAACTAGTGCTAAGAAAGAGCCAGGGTACTTCCATAGGCAAGTCCAGCACCATCAGCTTCCTCAGAGCTCAATATCTGGGGACAGATCTATGAGTCATTGACGATATTTACGCTAATTTCGTTATTATCTGATCTCATTGCGGCTGGGTATTTTTAACCTCTTAATATCTTGGCCAATTCCCTATCATGAAAACTTGGCGTCAATATAATAGGGAACGTAGAAGTACTAGACAATCTTTTTTTGAAACATTCGATGGGAGTATACCGTTTCATACATTGCTTTCGCTCTTGTTTGGTGTCTTTTTCCTTCCAATTTTGGGTGCCTCGGGTTCTATGTGTTGTGTTTGGTGGGTTAATGATGTAAATTAGTTTATATTAATTGTTATCGTTATTTATTGCCGCGACAATATGTAACAGCAAGTTCCATACCGGTGACGCCGTGAGATCGATTGTACAGTATCAAGGCTGAGAGCATACTATTTAAAATTGTTACTTAATTTAGTAGATTCTATTACTTAAATAAACCACTCGAAAGGTGCTTTGTTTAGTAACTCAGTAAGCGTAAGCATGTTGCATTATATATGATTCAGTACCTAGGTCTTCTTAGAGACGATTGCGGATAGAACCGCTACCACAGCGTGGACATCGTTGTGCGCATTAAGGTATGCTCAAACACCTTCAAGGCGAGCTTGAGGTCTTCAAGATAGCTTCCTTGAGCATCTTACTCGTCCTCCTAGAGCCCGCGAGCCACATGACCAATATAAAGCGCTAGCAATTCGACGATAGAGGAAGGCTTAGGTAATGAAGCAGTGAAGTAAACTGTTAACTGTGAGGCACGAGAATGAAGTGAAGTAGGAACGAGGAAAGAGAATTCGAGGGGCCTATGTGAGACGATGAGCGGCCGGAGGGTCTGAGAAAAAAGAAGTGTATTGATGTTGGCCTGAGGACTGCCATTAGGATCACGGTATCCAATCTGCTTACGGCGTGGTGTAGATATGAGAGATGTAGACGGCGCCTCGAGTCTCCTGCGGCCTCTAATAAAATTATCATTAGCTTTCTCGACTAACAGCCTGATCGGCTAAACTAGGCTCAGCCGACATTCAGTGAACCGTGATTAGCCACTTCGAACCTAACATTGAGGCCCTTTGGCTCTGATATGTCTAGTGGAGACCCGAAGGGCGTTCATGTCGCTGCAAAGCGTGCTCCACTTGTTGACTAGCTTGTTACGTCTTCTCTCCAGGATAGGCGAGAGACATCGCTTAGCCATGTTACGAAAGGCATCTCTGGTGGAAAACGGCGGAAATAGCAAGCCTCAGTTTATGAGCGCTTGGCCTTAGTGGACATCTCCGTACTATGCACTTGAGCTGGGTAAACTAATGCCAATCTAAGGGCGTAAGGGTCGGCTGCTGGCATCCATGCAGCCAATCACTTGCATAGCTCTACACCTCAATAACTCTCTGGCTCAGATTTCCTTATATTGATTCCTCACGAGCTCACTTCTGGGGAGCTATACGCGGACATCATAGAATTAAATATGCCTTAGTCTTGTTACTTGTGTCTTATTATCCCGATTTGTAAGGCCTGATAGCTGAGATCTAAATGTTCATATGCTTGCATTTCCTATATATAACGGAGTCCTCTCAATTGTCTCAATCACGGTTGTCGACGGATCCACTGTCTACTTTTTCCTTTCCCCGTTATTTCTCTAGTTATACTCCGAGCGCTAAGTCTTGATCTTGTCATTTTCTGGTCTTCTGATATATTAACTTTCACAGCCACGTTACTCCTTCAATAGGCCAAACGTCCTGTTTCCCTGTGACAAGTTATCAAATCGGCGTCGGCTACTTTGATTATTAGCTAAGGCTTAGACACCCTTGATGCGTGGACTCGTCGCTCGCCGCCCAAGATCCGAATTGTCCTGTTGGACCAAAAGCCTGGTTTCGTCAATTCATACACGACTGCCGACAGCATTGATGGCACTGCTACCATCACTGTTGAAAAAGACACGTGTTTTGATGGAATCGAAATTATCTTTGAAGTTACATAACGCAAGGCCCTACATATCAGCCAAAACTAATGCCGTATCAGGAACATCACGAACAACAGTAGAGCGTGCATTATGCCCTAGCTGTACAGGATTGCAACAGGCATTCGTCAACTTGCGCCAGCCAATTGATAAGACTGAATATCCCGCCCCGCGGGTGCTAGAGGCCGGTCGTTCATACCAATATCCCTTCACCTTCGTCGTCATTGACCACTTCCTACCACAGGTCTACACGCACGCTAAGAACTATGCCCACATTGAACGATCCCATACCCTACTCCCACCGACCTTAGGAGATCCCATACTCGCCAGCAATAGCAAGACAATACTAGATGATATGGCACCAGACATGGCACAGATTGCCTACATCATTCGCGTATCCGTACTGAAGAAGCAATAGAATGGAAACACACTCAAGTCTCTCGGCACAGTGGCCAAGATCAACTCAGTTTCTCATTCATTATTGTATCTTGCATAATTTCCTGTTTATTTGTTTGTCAAACCATGAATATTGAACCATGGCAGGCAAGAACCATGGTATCGTAAACCATGTTCGTAATCCCCCAGATCTTGTATTTTCGACATTCTTAGTTTTATTTTAGCTTTACCGACTACGGGAGTGACGAAACTTGAGCAGATGACATTCCTAGCTTTTGCCTCAATAATCACTAAACTTGTCTAACCCGTCTTAACAATGGAAAGGAAACCGAATTGATAGGTTGTGAAGTGTTTGGCCTCACCATATAATCTACTCACCATGGCGTCAGTGGATATCTATAAGGTTTGATCTATTACGAGTCTCATTGAGGCAAAATGTGGCGCAAGTTACATATAAGCCCATTGTTAGTAGGCTCTCTTCAGAGATGAAACAAAGCGAAGTTGTACGCCCCATTATAACCTTATTTTAAACCACTTCAAAGTCTTTAAATTATTTATTACAAATTCATTACCTACTATGTCGAAGTTGATACACAAAGTCAAAGATGCCATGACTGATCATGACATGAATGCACCTAGAGCCGGCGGCTCCCAAGCTTCTCATAAGAGCTATGAAACTCCTCACCCCCCAACTACAGAAAGCGGTTCGAACGAGCACAACTCCTCTAGTATGAATACATCTTCTAGTGTGGGCTCTAACAATCCTTACGGCTCTGATTCCCGCTCTGGCAATGAGCCTCGCACCTATCGCGACGACTCTGAGATGGGCAGTCGAGGTGGCCATTCCAACTCAGACAACTATGGATTGGCGGCAACAGGCAGAGATGACTTAACCAGCGCTGGTCAAGCTAGCTCAAGCGATCTAAATGTCGGTCCTCATGATTCACGGACGGCGAATAAGATGGATCCTCGTGTGGATAGTGATTTGGGTTAGCCTGGCTAAGTTCTCTTTGGAGCAAGTCATGTTAATAGCATATATAGACAATCGTGCTCAATCCGCTGGAGGTATCAACCCTCAACGTTCCAGCAACGTCCCGGGCAACACAGCCTCTCAAGAACAGCCTCACACCTCAGGTGTCGACAATCATCTATCTAGCGAAGATGATTATAGCAAATCCACAGAGGAAACTAAATCTCAGTCACGACCTACCAACTACGACCCTAGGGGTCAACAGACTAGCGAGGAAAGCCACCACACCGCTACGCATGAGCATAAATCCCACTCCGCTACTACGCACAACATGCCCTGTCAGACGAGTTTGCAAAACGAACAAGGCACTGATAGCTGAACGGCTGGGCAGAATTTCGGCGGGAACGCAGCTGGCAGCAGTAGCGCCTCAGGCGCTAGAGATCTAACTGGTGCCCCAACCGCTGACCCCTTAAAAAATCGACCCTCGAGTTACCCAATCGAATCAGCAATCCGATGTCGCTTATCATTGGGGTGGATACTAAGCCAGCTTTTGTTTACTATAATTCATTATCCTTATGGCTCACGATCTTCTGTTGTATTTTTTTGTTCTGTATTAATAGCACTATGAGAATGAATGGCGCTGAATCATTTTTTATTTGGGACTTCTAAGCGATAGAGAAATATACATACATATATATAGTCTCCTAATATGGCCCCGGCATGCAGGGCTCTTGCTGTTACCAGCCAGTTCTTTCAAGGAGAAGAGTGCATTCCAACGAAATACTAAGTACAGAGAAGAAAAGGAAAGAAAGAAAGAAGAAAGAATCGAGTCTCAGAAGCCTTTTATAGGCTTTAGTAAATAATAATAATAAACCATATAAACTTCCCACTCCTTCTATCCTAATTCGGAACCCTAACCGAAGTCAGGATTTAGTAGCAGAATCTTTCTAACCGCGGTTAAAGATTCTTTCATAATCAGTTTCTGACCAGGGTCAGAAATTCCTACTAGGTAGAAGCTAGTAGTGCTTATTACAAAGCGTCTCAGATCGTGACATTTAGTAGTTAAATAGATTATACTTTTCCTATAACTATATAGCTAAAATGCTTAAGTATAGTCTTAAATACACTTATTAGCTAAATATAATAGGATACTATTAATATATAGAGGGAGCTAGATATTATATTTAAAGATAGTAATAAGGTAGTATAGGGCTATATCTAAGGCTAGAGCTAGAATACCTAGTAGCTATACTAGAAGGTATTCTAAAACCTTATAGTAGCTAAGAAAGAGATATTTAGTAATAATTCCTACTTCTACTAATAAGAGCTAGGTCTACCTATAATCCTAGAGTTTATTACTAATAATATCTAATATACTAGGTTCTAGTATCCCCCTAATATTATAGGTCCTACTAGTACTAAAGTAATGTTACGGAGCTACCCGTCACCAATCAATGGTACCCCACCGGGTGCACAGATGGGCCACCGAGAGCCAACCAATCTATCTGTCAGCAGATCACGTGCAGTATCTAATACTCTGGTATCCCCAGGTATTCAGGAAAGAGAAAACCCATTCACGCTCAGTGAGCAAAAGCATGATCAAGCCTGATCAGACTCCCTGCCAGGAGGTTTCCGGTACGTATGTACTTCAGGGTATCGGATATCACCTACATCAGGAATCGCTGCACACAGAACCAGGGACACGTGACCGTGACTCCCGCGTCGACTTAGAGAAGTATACGCAGGAGTATACGGCGACTCCAGCGGTAACTCCAGGGAGTCACGCCAGGAGTAGGAATCGAAAGATATATAAGGACACTCATTCATATACTTAATTCAGTTCTTCGTCTTCAATCATACATTGTTACTTGTGTTTACCTTCTAGACTACTGTGACTCTTTACTTGATTATAACTTGACAACACTCACGAGCAGACCAATACCCCGGTATAGATCTACTCGGCGCTCTCACTAGCATCGTTCCTCGATCTCTCAACAGGACTTAGGCTACAGTAAGGCCTTGCAGGCAATAGCTCAGTTGCGACAGATCGTTGACGTTGGATACACGAGGAGTATTAAGGCAAGTATACCCGGAACCCATCTAACCTAACTGTGACCAGTTAGCAGTGCGTAACAAGTAAGTGGCCTAGCTACTAGTACTTAAGATATAGAGGATAGTAACCTAATAGATATAAGTACTATAGAGGAATTAATATAGAAGCTTTAGAATTTAATATACTAGGTAAGATTAGTAAATATTATATAATATATTACTATAAAGATATTATAAAGTATAGAATACTATATACCCTATAGTATATTCTAGCTAGATTTTCTAACTATAGTTAGAAAATAAATTTAATTAGTAGTATTGATTATTAATAACAAAGAGTATTATTTAGGATTTATTATATATATAATTCTAAAGGTATAGTTAAAAATATAAGAGAAAGGTATAGTTAAAAATATAGGAAAAGGGCTTAGTTAAAAATATAGATATATTCTCATATATTTCTAACCAAGCTCTTCTTATATATTTCCAACCAAGCTCTTCTTATACATTTTTTATTAAGCTCTTCTCCTATATCTTTAACTAAGCTCTTCTCCTATATCTTTAACTAAGCTCTTCTCCTATATTTTTAACTAATTTCTAAATATAGTTATAAATCTTACTAGGGAGGAAAGGGCCTATTAGAGCTTCTAGTACTAGTAGTATACTATATATATACTATTTCTACTCCTCTTTATTATCTACTTTATACTCTCTAACTATAGTTAGAAATATAGTATAATAGTATAATATATATATATATATAATACTTTAACCTCTTCTTACTATCTAGTTAATAATCTCTAACCATAGTTAGAAGCTATAGAAAGAGTATAATATTTAGTAATAAAGAGTATTAATTAAAATATATTATATATATAGTTATAAGTATAATATAGTAGAAATATAAGAGAAAGGTATAGTTAGAAATATATAAAAATATATCTATATTTTCAACCAAGCTCTTCTTATACATTTTCAACTAAGGCCTTCTTACATATTGAGATACGCTGGCCACTGCTCCAAGCATTTACCCATTAGACCAAAAGGTCATAACCAAGTCAATTCATGGAATTGACTTAGTTGCAGTGGTATATATATGTAGGTGTCCACACAATTAAATACATATCACCCAATATATATTTATTGTGGGATCACAATATTTTAGACTATTAACCTTTAACTTCTTAAACTATAGGAAACTACTATATTTTAACCCTAAATCTATAATTAAAGTAAGAAATTATAGTTAAGATATCTAATTTAATTATTAGGAGGATATATTATTAATTGAGATAAGAGGTTAGTATTATTAAAAAGGTAGAAGTATAGTTTAGTTAAAAATATAAGAGAAGAGCTTAGTTAGAAATATACAAGAAGGGTTTAGTCGAAAATATACTTATTATTTTTAGCCTATTCCTTATTAGGAATTTCGGACTAAACACTAACCTAATTAGGAATTTCGGACTAAACTATCTAATATAGTTCGAAAACTTCAATATCCTACCACAAATTTAATAAAATAGATAAAAATAAGCAGGCTTTTGATATCAATTCAGAATAAAAGGGGAAATAAATGAAATAAACAATAGTAAATATCATTCCATAGAGGGTACCATATACACTGGTTTTTAACTAGTAGAATGCAACGTCCAAAGTACCCGGGAGGTTATTTTGACCCGTATTTTGACGAACCTAGCGGCATCCCGGGAAGGGAGGATTGCGGAGAATGCCAGGCTTGAGGAATTCCCTGGAGGCGGACACATTCCTCTGCATCAGTCGGTTTAAGCTTCACCAATAAGGTTTTAGACTTCGGCAAAACCCATTTTAACAACCCATTTTTGGCATGCCAAGGACCCATCGAAACCAGTCAAAACCTAAATTACATTACAAAAATATACCTAATTAGGCAGGTCTTGGCAATCTCATGCCTAAAAACTAATCTTGGGTTCTTGGTATTGGGTTTTCGGTCGAACCCTTTCTGCTCAGATTAATGTTATGGAGAGCTCATGAACATATTGACCAAATTCTAGGGACGCCCACAATTTGCTACTCCTTGCATCCACGTATAGTCACCAAGCGGCACACGGAATCTTGCTTGTTTTCCAAGTAGCATTACAAGCTGATGCAAGATACCTGAAAGCATTATACGGCATGTATTCGAACTGAGTACCTCTCTCTCGGGTACTTAGTGTTCTAGACTCGTTTTTATCCGTATTGTTATGGCTTAAGGACTTTATGAGAATGCTCTAACAACCTTGGGTGGCCATAGTTATGGGCAATAGCATGGGCCCGAGGTACGGAATTCCCAGTACGTACCTCGCGCTCGCTTTGTTCTTCGCTATTTCGTGTAACACTTGTTCCAGATAACTCTAACATGAGACTTGGTTGGCCGGAGAGCTTATGGAATGAACATAACTTAGGCGATTTGCTGCTTACTTTCCTAAACCGATTCCCAATCAAGGAAAGAAGCCGCCAGATGCGAACAAAGGGAATGTTCGTGTATTAGTGCTGGGCCTTCTGGTACATGCCTTTACCCTTCAGCCAAATGCCTACTCGGCCACGACCACTCTCATCGAATATTACTTGGAGCGCCTTTTCTGAGACAGATGAAAAATACCATTGCGGCTAAGCGACTATGAATGTAAGTGTGTACGTCCATTTTAGTTACGCCAGCATTCTACTTGTAATTGATGGTGATTTATAAGTATCACCAGGAGGAAACCCTTTTTGGCTGCTAGCAAAACCTTTGCCAGCGGCTTCTTTTGATTTTTTCTTAGATTTTCAACTTTTTTTTTTTTTTTTACTAGACCTGACTTAGAAAGGTCCATTGGACTCTTTCGCCCCCCTCAGTTTTCCCATTGCGACTTTGCGTACTGGTTCTGTTCTTTCCCAAATGTTTGCAATTAGCATCGACAAGGACAGAGGACGAGGCGATGCCAGGCTGGAAACAGTCGTGCTCACCGTAGGAAAAGCTTCAGTTGCCCTGATTCTCCGCGAAAAATTGCAATCCTTTCTCGAGTGCCGCATACGATACTTTGGCCTCCTTTTGGATGAGCTCCGTCGACTTAGAGCGATCATCCGTAGGGCTGGTACCGGGGAGCTTGAGGTATTCCAATAGGTCCTCCGTAAACAGGAACGGACTGGCCTTGAGACTGGCAGCGGAGGCACTATTGGCTTGACTGCAGTATAGTGTCCTATCGCCGCCCATCCAAACTCTACGAACATTAATCAGTGACTGCAGCTCTGCCACAGCTGACTGAAGCCAAAGAAACTTACCTGATGTACTTTTCTGGTTTGCCAGGGAAATTGAACCCGATATCGTACCACACTGCCTCAAGGTCAATACCTTTTCTTCCGCCGGCATCAATGGGATAGTCTGGGCCGACTTGAATTCCGGGTCCAACGGTGTAAACCTTTACAACGCAGCGCTCGGAAGTGTCGTTGATGACGGTCAAAGTATGTCCCATGGTGGTGCAGCCTGAAATAGTGATGGGAAATGGGTTGAGTAATATGTATTAAGGTGAGCTCACTCTTGAAAATACTTGTGATGGATCGAGCACACAAAATATTGGGGGTTTTTATATTTAGAGTGCCAAGCTGGGCTGTTGGCAGATGTGTAAAAGTTGTACCTAGATGTCATGGCATGATCAACGTCAGGAGTCGAGAACTAAGGGTTCTCACTGAATGCAGTAGGTCAAATATAGAGAATGAAACTGTAGCAACGTGGCTCGCGGAGGTAATGGTTCAACCTATGGCTACTTTGACGTCAAGCTGCTGCTGCCGGTTCCTACTCCATAAGACTCCCTGGACTTGAGAACTCAGGGTTCTCACTGAATGCAGTAGGTCAAATATAGAGAATGAAACTGTAGCACCGTGGCTCGCGGAGGTAATGGTTCAACCTATGGCTACTTTGACGTCACGCTGCTGCTGCCGGTCCCTACTCCATAAGACTCCCTGATGCTGCAATACCACTGTTAATGGTAGAACCTGAAGCTTAACATATCGGCAAGATGAAGTCGATGTTTGCAGTTGACTTTCACAAGAGACCTGCATTCATGGCGTCATTTGAACATAGACCTGACGTACTGGCAAGCTCCTGGAAGTTCGAGTGTGCCGCTTTTAGCGATTCAGCCCTGCTTAGGATATGTTTATGCAAGGTAGGGTCTCCGTGAACGGTGCTGGGGTTGTATCTCGTGATAAATAACAAGGGTAGAGAGGCCGGCATATTGAAGATTTGAATGTACGTCATTCGTCAATTTGTGATACTGCGAAAGTAGGGCTTTAGATAAATAAGAGCGATAGCTCCACAGCGTCTAGTCCTAGTCATCATCCACCCGACAGCGATAGGAAGAACCAGTCCTATTAACTAAAGGAGTGGCTTTTGAGGTCTCACAAATCCCTGTGAACTGTCTTGTGAACAAAGCTAGGCAGAGCAATAACCCTGCAGTGAAGCGGTAGCAGTGGCAAGACTTGCTTGGCCTTTGTAACCCTTGGCAATGAATGGGTATGTCTTGACCCCAAGTGGTAGAGCCCAAATGGCTTGTTTGAATGGACCAAGGTATAGCTAATAGCGTGAACAGAATAGGCACTGAAGAGCCAGTGGCTGGGCCCCCAGTGGTGGACGAGAGTCGCAGAGTTGCTGGTTTCAACGGGTTCTGGGGTACGCAGCCAGTCATACATATTCAAGGCAGCCAAGAGGCTCCAGATGGTCCTATAAGGCTCTATGATCTTGAGCAAATACCCAAGGAAGCTTCCCCTCTCCTCGAAGGCTTTGAATGGGCTACCTTAGACATGGCAGATGAAAGGGGGGTTGAGGAATTGTGGCAGCTCCTTTCTGAGCACTATATGGAAGACGGGAACAGTACATTCCGTTTTGGTTACTCGCAAGAATTTCTTCGCTGGTAAGTGCTCAATAACCTAGAAATGGATGTTGCCCTGCTTGAGATTATCACTCAACATTCACTGACGGAAGTGATAGGGCTCTGATGACACCTGGTTGGAGGAGTGGATGGCATATTGGTGTGAGGGCTACTCAATCGCGCAAGCTGGTAGCTTCGATCTGCGGTGTCCCTAATAAAATCAATGTCCGGGGTCAGAGTCTTCTGGTTGCCGCGATCAACTTCCTTTGTATCCACAAGAAGCTGCGGTCAAAGAGGCTGGCACCGCTGCTTATTAAGGAAGTTACCCGTCGTTGCTGTCTAGATGGTGTATACCAAGCCATATATACAGCAAAAGACGTCCTCTCTACTCCCATTGGCACTTGCCAATCCTACCATCGACCACTTAACTGGGTGAAGCTTTATGAGGCTGGCTTCATATCACACTCTTATATTCCCAGCAAGACACGAGAAGCTGCAAAGTACAGGCTTTCTGACAAAACTTCTACTCCTCGGTTGCGTGCTATGCAGACGGGAGATATCGATGCTGTCTGGTGCCTGCTCGGAAAATACCTTCGCCGCTTCCATTTGTATCCAGTTTTCAGTCGGGAAGATATCGGTCATTGGCTACACGCTACAGGCAGCAACACAGATCAGATCATCTGGCCATATGTTGTGGAGACGCCTGGAACCAAAAAGATCACGGAATTTGTCTCGTTTTACGGTGTTGATGCCAAGGTACTTCTAAGCTTCAAGCATAGCAATGTACGGATGGCCTCTCTTTACTATTATGCATCTGAAACTGCGTTCACTGGAGAGGAGAATGGACTTCAAGAACGCCTTCAAATGTTGATTAACGACGCACTTATTCTGGCTAAGAATGTCAGTATTTCCGCCAAATATCCCACCTCATGGATTATAAGCATGCTAATGCAGTATAGGCTGGGTTTGACGTGTTCAATGCGCTCGCCCTCTATGACAATTCTCATTTTCTTGAACGACTTAGGTTCCGTCCCGGTAATGGTCAGCTCCATTACTACATGTACAACTACCGCACCTCTCCAATTCCTGGGGTTGCACATCACAAAGATACCGGGGGCATCGGACTCTTGATGCTATAGGAGCTTCCAGAAAAAACGTCGAGGAACGTTTTACTGGTGATAGAGATGTACCAGGTATTCAACGTTTCTCTATTAAAGGCAAAAACTCATGGGAAAGACGAGATACGTTGAAATTTTGAATAGTTTTATAGTAATGGCTTTTTGGGCATACATGCGTTTGATATTTCAGATCTTATTTGCAGAGATATTCTTGTAGGGAGTGAGCATCTCGACAACCCCTTCCACTAGCTAGATATTGGTTTGCAAACCGGTCCGCGATTTACGATGTGACGCATAGATTCGAAACCCCGAGACGAAAAGTCGAATTGATTTGATTCGTTTTCAAGCGGAGATAAAGCCACCAACAGCCCACTGGCTGGTCTGAATTAAAAAATTGACTAGACTGTGAAAGAAAATGATATCTAGCCCAAGATAGGTACTCGTGCAATTATTCACGCGAACTCCTGCGTTAACTGCAGTGAAATAATTTTATAAATCGTTGAGAGGACCTTGATCCCGCAAAGATATGATTGCTATACATGATTGAATTTGCGATTCATATCCTCAGTAGACAAATAGGGACAAAAAATGCTAGCAATTGACAGATTGGACCTAGCAGATATATACATCAGGGCCATACTCTAGAATTTAAATTAATTGGTGATGTGAAGGCAGTAGTCAGTGGTTTCAATTGGCCGCTCTAAGCTTACTATACCAATTTTGTAGGTGCCCATCAAGGTATATACAAGCTCACAGAATACCATAGCACTCTATGAAGTACTGACATATCGGTACGCTTCGGTGAGGACTGTTGGCTGTATTGCAGGCTGAACTCGGTGGAGCTAAGGGTGTACATCAGCAGTCATTCTCTGCATTGCCACATTCGTATGAAAATGTAACATTATGTCCAACGCGGAACCTCAGCATGATTCTCACAGTACCCCTCCATAGCAAGTAACCCGTATTTGGAAATATGACAATAATGCACCAATTATTTCATGTCCTATTCGCTTCCCTAATGATGGGAGATCCCATTATGGCGATGGGGCAAACAGACTCGCTTTTTGCACCCAGTTTTTTATTGTTGCTGAAGCACGCAAATTAGCCCCCTTCTATGCAGTAATGGTGGAAATAGCCTAATGCATATGCATGTTGTCATTCATCTTTCGCGCGTCCTAATCAAGAAGCTAGGAATGGAGTGTCTCTACCATGACAAATATGGCGACTATAACCCATCAAGTATGTCCCGCTAGTCGATGAATGCGGCTTCTGCTCCTTTTTGGTCTATATTTCTGCTTTATTCTCATTCCCATGGAGTCCCTTAGTACTGTGGTCCGTCCAAGATAGACAAGGGATAGACTGTCTTGGGTAAAACTATATGTAGTATCAAAGTCGGCTCCTTCGGAATGCCAGCAATGAGTGATGATACAATGTTATGGAGGGCACAGGGCGTTCGGTTGCATTGAAGGACTTTAATAGCCCCAAGATTCCAAGGCACGTTCTTCATTCAGCATTATACACATAGCCGTCCCCTTGGCGAAAAAGAAGGTCCCTGCAAATCTTAGCTGAGCTAGACACAGACATATACTATTCTTGAACTGTGATTAACCACGCCTTGGGAGCCAAAGGCTGACAACGTCAGCAGTTCGTCACACCCGTCAACCGTTAAACAGCTCATCCTCGTATATAGATGTCATGACTTAATCTCCATAAGACAGAAATTTTATTTTCATACCACGTTGTAAATGTTCATCGTAACTACAAAGACCGAGAGTAGTGCAAGCAATGGCATAGCTGGGCCAACCACATTACCGAAAAGCTTGTGGTACTTGGGAAGTCAGAACATCATCGTCATTCCCCAGGCCGGAGGATGCATGCGGGAAGGCCTCCTACTTTTTACCAGGTTGTAATGGTCAAAAAAGCGTCATTTACCAGTTCTAGGCCATACAATGTAACCTCCAGAGGTTATACGCAGGGTTTTCTAACATTCTTCAAGTCAAGGTAGGGGTGTAGTGCAAATCCGGACAAGAATCCAACCGTTACTTTATACATAGAAGTTGTGTTATAAATTGAATGCAATTCCCAGTGTCTTTGAGCTTCTGTTCATAGGTCTTTCATACGCCTTTCGAAGATAATTTTCCGTCTCTGATTTGCACCAACTTTCAATCAGTAACCAGAAGCCGATTACCTTCATCATGTCTCGAGTTCATGCCGGTATGCATTTATATTGTTGAGATTGTAGTTTGTACATCTCCGCTCACATTCAGTACAGGAACCATCGTCAGGGTGCAGGACCAGGGGAGGGGCCAATTCGCGGTCTCCCAACCGAAGGAACTTCGGGCCCAGCCACCAAGAGATGACATTCGGATCCCGATCCACTTCAGCTGGGAAATCGTTTCTGTATGTTAATCCCACAGAGTACTGGGACAGTCTCGTACTTTCTTTGACAATAGTAAGTGCTAACTGATGCAAAAAAAATAGGTTGACGGTTATATCGACCTCGATACAGGCGTTATATCCCTTACCGTATCTATCCTCGGTATCGATCTAGGTACATTCACTGGAAGCTTGAAGGATGGAATCGAGATCAAGGTTGATCTCTGGATTGTTTCAGGTTCCCTCAAGTTCTACGTGGATGGCGATACACTCTATCTGAATGTCCATGCAAAGGTGCGATTTGATGGATCCTACGATCAGGATCATATCAAGGTCATTAGTTGGTAGATGGCAAGTCCATTCCCCTTATGGGCCAGATCAAATAGAAAATGCGAATAGTCAGTGGACCTTTTGTTGTTGAACTGTCAAAGTAGAGATGCCGATAACAAGTAGAGGTACCGATAGGATGTCTAATGGCTCTGCCATGGTTTGGAATACAGCAAAGAGAACACCTAACACGTAAATCCAGGCGTTGTATGACCGCGCTCGTGTCTATAGGACGAAGTTTCGGTTCAATGACAGTACGATTCCCGCGCGTCTGTGGAGTCGGGCGGGCGCGGATGCGCTGAGGAATACTAATACATTTGTACAATCGTCGTCGAAGGGGAAACTTTTTTAGTCTCCTCACGAGAATGGTGAGTACTGTCGCCGGAAACCACGAGCAGGTGACAATGTGTCTGCCGAGCGCTGGAGGCGACAGGTCGGTTTGCTATAGACAATCAAAGTTACCTAGCCAGTGGGGGAAGCTGAATGCGGCTTTCTTGGCGCACCATTCAAATTGCACTATTTCATTATTATGGACCGTATTATCAAACCATCATATCATATTCTGTGAAACTGTAAATCTGCCGTACGTCAATGTTTTAGGCGTAATGTAGTTAACCTTATCTCATCAATGCCATCCGACTTAAAAGATCCTTCGTCAGCCTCTAAGGGCAGTATTCCAGGCTAGCATCTAGTGTAGATACTGGGGCTGTGCTGTCGCAGAGTCAAGAGTAGAACACATGAATTATCGTCACGCGTACAATTACGCTCATTTCAGACCAGCTTGGTAAGTAACACTGGTTACCCTCAGGCATGCGGGCCGGAAAACTTTCCATTTTTTGATCAGTACATACGTACGTAGTTCGCCGCGGTCCAACTCGGTCGTGTGCAGCTGGCGGCCCGTCGGCCCGTCTAGCGTCAAAATATGTGGGGCTATATCTGCTCAGGGGGTTGAAAGGCAAGGGGTCATGATTATGTACCACTTCAGCCAGCCACATTGCGCCTACTTATGTAAAGCAGAACTCACGCGGTTTATGATAGAGGGGTGGCTGACAGAGCTTAATAGCGTGAAATAGTGTAGTTCGAATCTGTCCTCACTTATGCCGATCTCAACTACTTACAGCAGCTAAGTACTCCCATTCCGTCGAACAACGTGATATAGAGAGGGAGCTATGTAAGGAGCTTTTAATTGTAAGAGCCGAGGTACAATAATTATTCTTAAGTGGCTACGGCTGTCACAATCTGAGCTAGCTTCCACCTAGCAGGAGTTTCTGACCTTGGTCAAAACTGATTATGAAAGAATCTTTGACCGCGGTTAGAAGGATTCTGCTACTGAATCCCGACTTCGGTTGGGATTCTAGATTGGGATAGAAGCAGTGGGAAGTTTGTATAGTTTGTTGTTGCTGTTTGCTAAGGCCTAGGCCTTGACAAGTCACGCGGTACCAAGCTAATTTTGGTAACGTTGCTCGGTGTCGCGGGGTACCGCGTGATTTTACAGGTTTTGGTACCGTTACTCGGTCTCGGTACCGTATGGTGCTGCGGTACCAACGGTAGTCTCTATATAGTACCGTTCCTACATAATTTGCTAAGATACTACCTATTTAGGTTGTATAAAATACTATATAAGTCGATAAAATACTGTTCTTTACAAGTGTATAAGCTATATCTAGATTCTAGACCTAAGTCTTTTATCTTTATAATTAGGATTCAGTGACTATTCACTAATATAAATATTCAAAACTACCTATTTTTACTTTAAAAAAGTACCTAGAGGTATAATTATTGATATATATTGGGGATTGGTATAGAGACACCCCCTCCCTGTAATTCGACACCCCTTTTAGTAATTCGATACCCCCCTGCCTGATTTTTTAGTACCGCCTTCCCGACTAGGTGCGACTAGGATTTCTGCCATAATTTCTGCTAGTCTAATTTCATACTGCTATATATTCTGCTACTACTATAATAATTCTAGTTTATATAGTGAAAAGATATGCATTTTAATTAGAAAAAATCATATATTTCTCTATAATTATTGCTTATACTCTACAAATATATTATTCTCTTGCTTAGGTACTCTCTACCGCGCGTCCCTAACCGCGTCCTTGTCCCTGACCTCGACCCCTACCGCGAGTACGAGTACCCCTATTATTAATACCCCTAGTATTAGTACCCCTAGTAGTAGTACCTCGACCCTAACCGCGAGTACGCCCCCGGGGTGTACCGCGAACCTATCCCCGGCTTGATTCCTATAATAATAGGTCTCGGTAGATAGAGGAGCTCTCTAGAGCCTAGGTTTGGGTTAATAGGTCGACAGAAGATTGGGTAGCTTATATCGCTTGGGTACTAATCCTAAAGTTTTGTATACCTTGGGGCCGTCCTCGATAATATATATGAAGAGGGTCCTGTATAAGAAGGGCGGGATTAATAGGAGGAGTATTATCAACACTATATAAATGCTAATGCTAATAATAAAGTTTTGGTTCGAGCTACTTCTTCTTATTATTATAGGCCTTAATAATATAAATATAAGGAAATCTAGAGGTATTCTTCGAATTATAGTTATAGATAGGGTAGATTAGTCGCTTTCCTTCTTCCCTTTCTAGTAGATATCTCTTATAAACCTCTTTTATTAGTTAAATCGCCTATACTAAGATCCGATTAGTAAGTAACTGGTAAAGTAGTAGGACTTTCTTTATTAGCCTTTGAATTTTCTGAGTATTAATTCTATACTAAACCTTAGCGAATTAGAGGTTAATTATATAGTCGAAACTGCGAAGGATAACTAGTAAATTATTATTTAATACTTAGAGGCTAAGCTTTAATAGCTAATAAGTACCTTTAGCGCAGGAGGTCGCAATTTTATTAAGATGAAGGTATTGAGAGGTATAAATATAAAGGAAACGCTTAGGGTAGTTGTTAAGCTATTTAGTTTATATATATTCGATAAGGGGTTAGAAGAGTAGATTACTATAATTTTCTTAAAAGTATTCTTACTAGCGCTAATACTCTTCAAGAGTAGTAGTATAAATTATGATTCTACTATTTTAGTATTTTTTTCTACCCTTTATCGACCTTTTCTTAATCCTCTTTAGCTTACTAAGCCTTAGTAGACTAGGCCTCGGTAGACTAATTATAATCCCGATAGGCTTGTATAACTTGATTAGTAAGAAGGCGGCGACTAATACCTATAATCTTTATATTAATATACTAGATATAGAGTATATACTTTGTCTCTAGGAATACACTCTTAATAGTATTAATTAAAGCTTATTCTTTATTAGTAAGAATCGTACTTAGGTAAGGGGGATTAAGACTAAGGGATTCGTATACTTTAGTAAGATAGCTAAGTATAACTTTATACGTATCCTCCCTCTTATTATATATAAAGGCAAATCTAGTATAGAAGGTAGATCCTATTATAGCAAATCCTATAATATTAAGAAGAGGAAGACTGTATTAATTAGTCTTATATATATAATCTATAGAGATTACCTATAGGTTTATTTATAGTATTTTGATACTCGACTTGTGTATATAGAATAGTGTAGAGATATAGAATTAGTTATTAATTTTATACTTTAAAAATCTAGTTACTATCCTTTAGAAGTTCTTATAAAAGCGCTTAGATTGGTATATAGCTAGTAAGAAAGATCTAATTTAGCTTCTTATATATATTATAGATATCTTACATAATAATTGTACTAACGTATTTCACTACCGAGCTGCGCAAACCACCGAGCTGCGCAGCCCAGAACAAATAGTCAAAGCGATAAATTAAGACATGATATTTCAGCAACCAACGCTTTTATTTGACTTTATTACTCGCTGATAGCAATTGATAAGCATTTCAAATATCTTATATCAGTTTTAAATAAATCGAGAGCTTGCATTGTTATGGTATCGAAAAATACATTGCTAAACTCTTGAAATATATATATCTCAGTCACCAGTTTGTTAAAGTCCCCTAAATTCTAATAAGTGGCTAGATATCACATAAAAAGCATTTGGCTACAAGGAAAAACTGATGTAGACAACCGTTGTTGAAATATTATATTGTAATTTATCGCTTCCACTATGTGTTCTGGGCTGCGCAGCTCGGGGGTGTGCGCAGCTCGGTAGTGAAATACGTTATTAGGATCAGCATTACGTAATTTAGTAAGAATTTAGCGGGTTATATAGCTTTGTCGAAGTGCGTTCTTAATCTTATCTTTCTTATAGGTAAGCTCTAGGGCCCTAATAGTAGGATAGGTTAACGGCGGTAAAGGTTTATAGTTATGTGTAGACATAGAATGCTTGATTATTATATACTAAAGCCTAGTATAGAGATTAAAGTAAAGTACGATTATAAAGGGGTATCTAATTATAAGTGTATTAGTATTCTAACGCTTTATAGGGGGATCTTTGTCCTATATAACCTTACGACTATGGTTATAGTAGAGATAAATAGTCTTTTTTACGCCTTTTTTAGTATTTTTCGAGTATAGAGAGGTGACTGTATACCTATATAGGCGTGTAAAGGTATTAATTAAGATAATCGCTTCTTTAGAGGTAGAGTATATCTGGTCTATTAGCGGAAGCGGGAATATAAAGCTTAATATAGACTCGGTACTTAGTTTAGTGCTTAGCTTAGTGCTTAGGCCTAGCCTAGGATTAGTGCTTGGTATAGCGGGGGGTAGAGACTTAAGAATACGGTCGGGATCGTCTGAATTGTTAGATTTAAGGTAATCGAAGCCTAGAGAGGCTATATCGATAGCTTAAATAATAAAAATAACGAGAAAAATAGATAAAACGGAGGGGTTTAGATAAGAATAATTATTAAAGATGAGGTAGAAGAAGGTAGGTTAATGGGTATAAACTAGAATTAGATTATAGAGTTCTTTAATTAGATAGATCTCTATACTAAGTGCTATATAATAAAAGTGACTTAATTTTATTAGGAGTTTATATATAAATTGTAGGTACCTACTGTGTTACTACAATTATAGTAGACTTTGAGACGAAAGCGGTGTATGAAATTAGAAGGCGGTGTGGAGTGCGGTAGACTAGAGTAGATGTTAAAGTAAAAGCGGTACCCGATTAGGAAGGCTGTACTGAAAAATCAGGTAGGGGGGGTGTCGAATTACTGAAAGGGGTGTTGAATTACTGAAAGGGGTGTCGAATTATAGGGAGGGGGTGTCTCTATACTAATCCCCTATATATTATTATTACTTTCTTTTCTATATCTATATTATTCTTTGTGTCTAGTGTTTAGGTATATAGATCGTTCTTTAGACTAAGTTAAGTAATAATAATAATATATTAATATATATATCTAGAATATTTCTAGGGTTTTATCCTTCTACTATATTTTATACTATATTAAGCTTCTATACTTTAGACTATATACTATATCTTAATTTATACTTATAATATAAAGTTATTTAATACTACTAGGTAAGTATAATTTCTGACCGCGGTTAAAGACTAGGATAATGTTACGCACTGCTAACTGGTCATAGTTAGGTTAGATGGGTTCTAGGTATACTTGCCTTAATACTCCTCGTGTATCTAACGTCAACGATCTATTGTAATTGAGCTATTGCCTGCCAGGCCTTACTATAGCCTAAGTCCTGTTAAGAGAGCGAAGTACGATACTAGTGAGAGCGCTAAGTAGATCTATACCGAAGTATTAGTCTGCTTGTGAGTATTATTAAGTTATAATTAAGTAAAGAGTTATAGTAGTCTAAAGGTAAATATAAGTAATAATATATAATTAAAGACGAAGAACTAAACTAGATATATAAATAAGTGTCTTTATATATCCCTAAGTTCTCCCTATATAGATAAGTAGAGAGTAGTATAGTAGAATCTTAATAATAGATTCTACTATTTAATTATCTACTATTCTACTACCTATATAATTATATATATAGTCTTAGCCTAGGATAGTAGTTATAGTAGTAGAGGTTTATTAATACGTATAGTAACGTATATAACAGAAATCCTCTCTAGAGTAGGTTTAATTAGAGTAGATTATACTCTCGCTTACTTAGTATAATTATAGTTTTTTTTTCTCTATATACCTAGGGTTCTTAAGGTATAGGATACTATATATAATCTAATAATAGGTCTACTAGTTAGCTTTTAATAGCCTATTAGTATACCTAGTAGGTCTCTACTAATTAGTAACGGATAGGTCTGTAATATTACCTCCTCTCTTTTTAGAAGTTTTATCCTAAGACTTATAAATCTATAGTTTCCCTTTAGGTAGGTAATAGATTTTCTTTTTTTTTTAAATAATATATACTTATTATACCTAAACGTAAAGCTAACTCTATATCTAAGCTTACCCCTAAGCTTCTGTCTAACTCCTCCGAAGCTTACTATTATTAAGTAGATTATATTAAGGATAATAGTTTTACTACTACTATTTCTTATAATTACTATAAAATAGCTAGTATAGCCTACTTAATAGATTAATCTTACTAATATTCTAAATATATAGCGTATACTTATACTAGTTACTTATATAAGTGTAACTTCTATACTAGTTAGGAATAGGATTTATTATATTATACTAAGGATAAACTTTCTTTAGACCTTAAAATAAATAAAAATAAACTTAATCTATTAGAGCCTAAGTTAAGTAAATTATAGGCGTATCTTATAGAACTATATTAAAGGGTATTAAATAAATAAAAATAATACTAAGAAGCTATATTTTATTAGTGTTAGCTATATAAATAGATAGCCTTTTTTAAATAAAAGGGTTTTAAAATATTAGAGTATAATATTAAGCTCCTTTAAATTCTTAATAAAAAATAAACGTCTTTAGGGTAGGCTTCTCCTTCTACCCTTAACTTTAAATAGCTTACTACTACTACCGATTACCTAAACTTTAATTAGATACTAGCGGAGATTACTAATCTTTTAGTATCTTTCTAAGATAGCTTAGCTTTCTCCGCTACTAGTACTAGTAGAACTATTAAACTAGCTAGGGGTAGCCCCTTAGGTTCTTAATAAGTTCTTATATATTTTTAGAGGTATTATACCCCTTCTATCTTACTAGGTAGTAAGGTTTTTCGCTTATATATTTTATTTCTAGGATTTTTTCGACTTTATATTTATTTTTAGTTTCTTCTTCGATTTTTATATTTATTATAAGTTTAGCGTTATTTAGTATAGGTTCGAGTAATAAGATATAGAATACTAGATAGAGTTTTTATATACTTTCTAGTAGTTTTAAGCGATAATTAACTAATCTTAATTTTTCTTTAATTTTAAATAGTCTTAACTATAGATAGTCTAGTTTATTACTAGGTCGCTTAGTTTTAATATTATAGTATAAAAGGTAAACCTTCTCTCCTCTCTTTAGGTTAGGTCCCTTTTTATATTTTTAGTTATAATATTTTTTTATCTATAGATTAATAAAGTTAATATCTCTAGATAGTTATAGGTATAACTATTTTAGCCTATTAGCCTTTAGCCTTACTAACTCTGCTATAGCTACTCTACTAATTAGTTATCTATAAATTATAGGATTATACTTATAATTAGTAAAGAATAGTAATTCTTAGATTATAGAGTAAATAGTATTATTATACGCTAGTTATACTATTAGTAGGAGTCCTACCTAGTTATTTTACTAGTAGTTAATATAGTATTGTAGGTACTATTTTAGGGTTTAGTTTACTCTTTCGGTTTAACTATTAGTTTATAGGTAGTATACTATAGAGAGTCTAAGCTTAATACCTATCTAATCCGCGAAAGATTATTATATATTTAATATAAATAACTTATCTCTGTCTAATATAATTTTAGCTAGTAGTCTATAGTTTATAACTATATATCGTAGGATTATATTCGCTATTTAATCTATATTAATAGTTTCTATAGTTAGAATTATATAGGTATACTTAGTAAGCTTATTAACTATAATTATAATTATATTATATCTCTCTAAGACTAGTAGCTTTATAATAAAGTCTATAGTAATCTATTCCTATAGATTAGCTAGTATCTTAGATAATTATAATTCTCTATAGGGTACGTAATATATAGGTTTATTTCTTTAGTATATATTATAGCTCTAGATATAGAATCTAACTTTATAGTTTATATTTAGAAAATAATAATTTTGCGAAATATATTCTACTATCTTTTCTATTCTTATATATTTATAAGTAAGATTATTATAATATTTCTTAATTACTTCCTCCTAGAGCTTAACTAGAATATAGATTAACCTATATAGGTAGAATAGACTACTTTCGTCTTTAATAAGTTTATTATTCTCTCTAAGGAGTTAATTAATTATATTAGTTTCTAGTTCTTTCCTAATTTATTATAGTAGGTTACTATTTTCGACCTCTACTATTATAGTTAGTAACTGCTTATTATATAAGATAGTACTATCTAAGTTCTACTTTAGTACTATAGGTTCTACTACTTTAGTACTTAGCTTATAGTCTAGTTATTAGCTTAATATATTTACTTAGCTATTTTCTGTTCCTTTATAATATTTAATTCTAAAATTATACTATATAAAGGTTTCTGCCTATTATACTTATTATTATATAAGAACCTTTATAGTAGTAAAAAAGGTAAGGTTTTTATAGTTAGACTTAACTATTACTATATATTTCGCTCCTTTTAGATATACTCTTTAAACTTAGAATACTAATACTATAGCTAATAGTTCTTTATTATATATATTATAGTTAAGTTCTATAGGTATTATCTTTCTTAACTAGAAAGCGATTAGTTAATATTTTCTATCTAGTCTTAGTTATATTAGTCTAGCCCCTAGGGTATAGTCTAATATATCTATTTCTATAATAATAGGTTTATTATAGCTAAATATAGCTATAATTATCCTTTAGCTAAAGAGTTACTTAAGTTATTAGAATAATTTCTCTACTACTTTATCCTATTTAAACCTTTATTCTTTCTTAGTAAGTTAATAGAGTCTTACTACTACTCTAGTATACCTATTAATAATTTTTCGATAATAGTTAGTAAGACTAAGAAATTACTATACTTCTTTAATAGTTTTAGGTATTAGCTATTCTATAATACTTTTAACTTTATCTTCTTCTATCCTAAGTCTATCTAGGCTAATATAATATCCTAAGAATAACATTTTTTAGGTATAGAATTTATATTTCTTTAACTTAAGAGTAACCTTTACTTCTCTTAACTTTTATAGTACTAGTTTATTATACTTAATATATTCTTTAAGAGTTACTAAAAATACTAAGATATTATCTAGGTATATAATAATAAAGATATTAAGATATTCCTCTAATACTTTAAAAATAAAGTATTAAAATATAGCTAGTATATTAGTAAGGCTAAAAGGTATAACCTTATATTTATAGTATCTAAACTTAGTTTTAAATACTGTTTTCTATTCGTATCTTAGCTTAATTCTAATATAGTGATATATATTAGTAATATTATACTTAGAGAAGTACTTAGCTCCTTTAATTTAATCCTATATCTTATAAATTAAAGGTAATAGGTAGACTGCGACATCGCCCATGGATGGGCGGGTGGGCATAGCCCATAGGCCTTATGTAAGCTATCCATAGGCCTATCCATAGGGCCCATAGACGGGCCCTACCCTTAGGGCCTACGGGCTGTGGGCGTCATAGGCGCCCATAGGCCTTTTTAGTAAGTAAAATTTCTTGACCTCGTGACTTGCATTATTTATATATTTTTTCTCTATATTTTTAAGTAACTTAATTATATATACATTTTTTCTAACCTTAGTTAGAAAATTCGCTTTAGAAGCCTATATATAATGATTTAATACTACTATTAAATTTCTAACCGAGGTCAGAAATTAGCTTTAGAAGCCTTTATATAATGATTTAATATAATTGTTAGTTTTTTAACCGGGGTTAGAAAATTAGGCTTTAGAAGCCTTTATAAAATAACCTCGGGACTTATATTTATTATAGCTATATATTTATACTAATATAATATAAATTAATTATCACTAGGCTTACCACACTTCCTTACTTCTCTTAAACTAAAGCGCCTTTAAGTGCTAACCTTATCTCTATAAAGAGGGAGATAAAGACTACTCTTATCTTCGCTATTAATAAACTCACTTCTCTATCGCTTCCGTATACTTAATATAATAGATAGACAAGGAAGCTAACTCTCTATTATAAACTCGTACTCGATTAGCCTAATAGGATCATTATCCTCAGAATCCTTACTATCGCTAATTAGTTTAGGTATATTAGTAGTAAGTTCAGCCTCTCTCTACTTATCTACTTCTTATATAGAATCTAAGGATATATCTTTATTAGGTAGTTCTTCTATTTTAATATCAAATTAGGTTTTATACTAGAATATTATAATATCCTAGATTATCTTCGTACTTAGCTACTTACGTCGGTAGTAGCAGATATCCTATACTAAATTAAACAGACGTTTAACTCTAGTGCCTGTTATAGGAATTAAGAGAATATCGCGAGTAATATTTAAAAGAATTAGGAATTTATTCTTATATTCCTTCTAGAATTCTAAAGGATTAACCTTTCTCTTTACTATAATAGGTATAAGTATTCCTACTTATAATAATAGTAAATATAATATACGCTTTTTAAGGTATCTAGCGAGTTTATACTCTAATATTAATAGATTAGAATAAATGTAAGGCCGAATATTGAGGAGAGCGTCTAAGTTACTTATACTAGCTAAGTGACGCTTAGGCGTTTACTCTCCTTATAGGGGCTATACCTAGGTATATCTTTAGGCGTAAGGAGCTATAAACTAGCGAAGCGTTTCCTTATACTAATTACTCTAATTTATATTATTCTCTGACGTACCCTATACTTTACTTAAGAAGAAGTGAAGCTTATACTAGGGTGTAAGAATTATTCTAATTACGTAGAGATTACTATAGATCTCTTTTGTCTTCGTATAGTAAGATATAAGCTTTACTATCCTAGTATTAAGGGCTTATAGTATCGCTTTCTTCTAGGGTATAGTTTTTAGGGTAAGTTATGTGATAGAATCCTCGAAGTAATTAAAGAGGGTATTATAAATACTAAAAATATAATATATTATTATCTCCTTAGTCTTTAAAAGTACTATAGTAAAGTAGTAAAATAGCTCTGTGATATATAGAAGGTAGTCGACCTATTACTATTCTGCTTTACTAAGTTTATATTTCTAAGTCCTAATATTATTATAGTATTTATTATATAGCTTACTAAGGCGTTTTATATAATAAAGTATTAAGAAGGTTAAATTCTAGCGTATATAAATATCTTAGATAGGCGTAAGTTTTGCTCTATTAGTCTAGAGACAGAAGAAATCATTATAACGTTAGGGGCTTATATTAATAAATATAGTAAGCCTGCGAATCTATATATTTATTAGGTATATTAAATAAGAAATAAAGTAATATACTTACCTTAATAAGGGTTTGTATAATAACTTGTTCACTCTAGGATATATAGAGTAATTAAGCTTAGGCTTAGGCTTAGATATTAGAAATATTCCGATTTATAGTATCGTTCTAAGGGTCGACCTTTACTAATCTAAGTAGTTTACGAAGGCTTAGTTAGATAATATATATAAGATAAGGGATTCGAATAACTACTAGGTTATTTAGTAGTTTAAGGGAGTTAATAGAGTCTTAAACTACCTATACTAGAGTTATATTATTAGGTATGTTATCTAATATAATTGCTAATATATAATTAGTAATATTAAGCTTCCTAAAGATATCTATAAGTATTCTACTTAGATTTATACTAGAATATACCCTATTAAGTAGTTTAAATCTAAGTAGGATCTTATAGTAATTCTAGTCTTAGTTAATAAAGTACCCTATAATTGCTATAAATACTTACTAGAAAGGCGATATCTAGTAGTTAAAAGTAACTAAGAGCTTCGTATCTTATAGTAAGGTAGTAAGGATTGTATACTACTTATCTTTAACTAATTTCTTTAGCTAGCGTTAAGTAGTATAAGGATAGAGTAGAGTAGGTTTAACTAGAGCCTTTTATACTATTCGAATTAAAGAAGTAAACTACTTCCTTTTAAGTACTTAGAAAAGTAGGTTTAGACTAGTAAGATATTTAATCTACTCTCTTTCCTATTTGTTATTTAAGAACCTTAAGATATAAGATAATACTAGTGCCTAATATATAACTTATTAATTATCTTAAAGGGTATAATTATATAAGACTTACTAGTATATATTATATAGTCTCTATAATCGACTATTATATAAACTTGCTTTTACTACCCTTTTAGTATTTACTTAATACTATATACCGCTTTAGTGTATTAGTACCGCTTTATTTTACACTTAGATAAGGTAATATAGCTCTATACGTCCGATATATAACTAAAGGTTCGCTTATAAAATAATATACTACCTAGTAGAAGTTCTTCTAGATATCTAATATATATTTTATATCCTATTATAGCTATTATATCTTAGTACCGCTATTATATACTATTATATACTACTATTTAATAAACTTTGCTTTAGAGGCGTCGTTTATTATATTATAAAGGATAAACTACTTTCTCTAATTAGGGCCGACGCGTTTAAGGGAGTAATTAAGAAAGGCCAGTTGAATAAACTTAGACTCTATTAGTGATATAGAAGTCTGTTAGCTATTAAAGAGACTCGGATTAATATTTAGATTAAGGTTAGAATTAAATATATCACTAATATAGGAGAGGTCTAGTTAAGAGCTCGGAGGAAGTAAAGAAGGCCCTATAGTATAGGCACTAGGTTAAGATATAGTTAATATAATATAAGGGATAGTATAATAATTAAGGGAGAGTGTGTAGTCTTAACTTATAATAGGTAACTTACAACTTTGTAAAATAGGGGTTACTAGTAAAAGGGGTATATTATATAGATCTGATAGATTATAAATTAAGTATATACCTACTGTCCTTTATAAGCTAATTAGCTATAAGGGTCTTTGTCTATAGATATGCCTATAGGCACGTCTATAGAACTATACCTAAACGCCTATCTTAAGTTAGAATCGAAGGATTTAAAACTCTTAGAATAATAATATAAGCCTTTTAGTAATAGAATAGATAAAATTTATTAATATAAGCTTATAGAATAATAATTATACTAATACTCTTAGAAAGAATTATACCTAAATAAATAATAGAGCAGAAGATAGAAGTAGTATTTTACTTGCAGAAAATAGTTAATATGTACTACTAACTTAAATATATATCTTTAAACTATTATAGTATAATTTAGTAAGTTAATAAAAATACTATTTAATATAGCGTATTTCTATAAAGAATATACTCTAAGTCGTATTATATATATTATAGTTTTTTATTTACTTAGATATTTTAATAAAATTTATAAATGTTATAGATTATATCTGTAATATTATATAGAGTTGGTAAAATAGGTGTATATAACGGTTATTTATTATGTGTAGTTAGCGAGTTATACATCTATTTTAGGTGACTTTATGCAATAGTGGGCATCGTGGGCATACCCACGATAGGCATGCCCATAGGCTGTGGGCGTTATAGATAGGTACTCGAAAATCCAAATAGCCCACCGCCTACCGTGGACGGGCGATGGGCACCTCCTAGGTGTCCATGGACGGGCGATGTCGCAGTCTAGTAATAGGTATCGATCCTTAATAATAATTAAATTTAGATATTAATAATCTATATAAAGTCGAAGACTTCTATCTTTCTTTAGTATAAAAATAACTAGATATCTAGCTAATAACTTTAAGGCTTAGATATAACCTTTCTATAGGTTTTTATTAATATATTCTTTAAGTATTTAGGATTCCTTCTATAATAGCTAATAAATAGGTTTAAAAGTAGGTTTAGTACCCTCTATTATATTAATTTCGTAGTTAAAGGGTCTATATTTAGGTAATACTTTATTAGCTAGTACTATAAAGACGTCTATAAACTCTTAGTATTTATTAAGAATCTAGGGTTCGTTACTAGTTATATATAGCTTTTTATTTTAGATAATTATATATTCTACTAGTTCCTAGTTAGATATACTAGGTAATTATTCTATAGTATCTAAGGTAACGCCTATAGCTAATACCCTAATCCTCTTCTTCTAGGATTATCTATTCTTACCTTATTAGCTAGACTTTTTCTAATACGTTTTATAATTATTATACTATTCTATATACTTATACCTATTAAAGGTAATCTATCCTAATTACTAATTAATACTTAGGTTATACTTCCTAAGCTATAGAATCCCTAAAATAATATTGTAGTCTCCTATTTCTAGAATATTAAACTTAATTAATTCTAGGTACCTATAGATAGATATTAGTAGTATAATAGTTTCTTCGCTTACTCCTTTAGAAAGGACTTCTCTATTAAATCCTATAATAGGGATTATATATATTAATAGTTTAGTAAAGACTTATTAGTTTTCCTAAAACCTAGGGTTTATAAAATTATTAGTTACCCTTAAGTTAATAAGAGTCTAAGCCTTTCCTATTAGTAGGATTATATATAGTTTAATATAGGTCCCTAGTAAGGTTACTACTAGCTATACTATTAGACAGCCCTAGTAATTATATATCTATTAATTATTATACTATACTCCTTAGTATTCCTAGTTCTATTATAGCTTCTTTATCTACCTTAGTAGCTAGGGTTTAATACTAAGATCTAACTTACTAGACCTATAAGTAGTATATATCTTATTCTACTAGTTAAAAACCGGTGTATATGGTACCCTCTATAGAATGATATTAAATATTTTTATATTTTTCATTTATACCCCCTTTTATTCTGAACTGACATGTGAAATCTGTTTATTTTTGTCTATTTTATTAAATTTGTGGTGGGATGTTGAAGTTTTCGAACTGCATTAGATGGTTTGGTCCGAAATTCCCAATTGGGTTAGCGTTTGGTCCGAAATTCCCAATGAGGAATAGACTGAAAATAATGACTGCATTTTCGACCAAGCTCTTCTCGTGCATTTTCGACTAAGCTTTTCTCCTGCATTTCCGACCAAACCATACTTCTACCTTTTTGACAATACTAACCTCTTATTTTAATTAATAATATATCTTCTTGATAATTAAAACAGATAACCTAGCTATGATTTCTTACTTTAATTGTAGATTTAGGGTCGAAATGTAGTAGTTTCCTATAGCTTAAGAAGTTGAAGGTCCATAGTCTAAAATGCACGAGAAGGCCTTGGTCGAAAATGCACGAGAAGAGCTTGGTCGAAAATGCAGACATGTTCTCGTGCATTTCCGACCATACCCTTCTCCTGCATTTTCGACCAAACTACACTTCTACCTTTTTACCGATATTAACCTCTTCTTTTAATTAATAATATATCCTCCTGATAATTAAATCTATGAATTTTACCTTAATTGTAGATTCAGGGTCGAAATTTGTAGTAGTTTCCTATAGCTTAAGAAGTTCAAGGTCGATAGTCTAAAATGCACGAGAAGGACTTGGTCGAAAATGCACGAGAAGAGCTTGGTCAAAAATGCAGACATGTTCTCATGCATTTTCGACCATACCTTTCTCCCGCATTTTCAACCAAGGCGTTCTCCTATATTTTCGACCATATCAAACTACTATACTATATTTCTGACCGCGGTCAGAGATTATGGACAATAGGGAGGAGTAGAAATACCATATCATATACATATTATACCGCTAGTAGGTCTGATAGGCCCCCCTCCCCCCTAGTGAGATTTATGACCACGTTCAGAAATTAGTCGGAAATACAGTAGAAGAGCTTAGTCAAAAATGCACGAGAAGCGTTTGGTCGAAAATGCACGAGAAGAGCTTGGTCGAAAATGCACGAGAAGAGCTTGGTCGAAAATGCACGAGAAGAGCTTGGTCGAAAATGCAGACATGTTCTCCCGCATTTTCGACTATACCCTTCTCCTGCATTTTCGACCATACTACACTTCTACCTTTTTGACAACACTAACCTCTTATTTTAATTAATAATATATCTTCTTAATAATTAAAACAGATAACCTAGCTATGATTTCTTACTTTAATT